>NC_081409.1:673763561-674063561 GCF_030272615.1 Cryptomeria japonica | reverse complement strand
TAAATACCTTGGGTAAAGGATCTTTGGGGTGGTCAACATAGGTTTGACCCGAAAATAAACTTCAGAGGGGTTTAAAATGGGTTAAATGAACACCTAGGGGTAGTTTAATAGGGTTTCCTAAAGCCCATAAGGTATACCTAAGGGTTAGGGGTAATTTTAGGCAAGTTTCTACTCCTAAGTGACCTTTTAGACACCCTAAAATTTGACTTTTCTGAGTTGTGCGAAAATTGAAATTAGAAGATTGAACTTAATTGTAAACTTTCCTTTTCAAATGAGAGTTCCCTTTCACATTCTGTCTTACCTTCCTCTTTAGTTTTTAGAAACTTGTGAGAACTCACACAATGAGCTTCTTAAGTAAGAATTTGAAAATTTGAGGGTAATCACCCACTCTCCATTTTTGGAGACGAGAAATTTTGAAAAGAATAGAATAGATTTGGAATAGTAAAATTTGGCTAAGGGTAGAAGGAGATGATCCATGGAATTGGGCAGCTCTTCCTCAACAATACTATCCTACCTTTGGGCAGATTAAGGTTGGTTACATTCTTCTTAAAAAAACTTATTTTTGCATGTGTTTGAAAGTATGTTGGTGAAAGAAATCTGTTTCCTTGTATGTTCTTTTTGGGGACTTTCATTTGGTATTTTGTATTATGTTTTGTATGTGTTTTTTTTTTGGGAGTCTTCAAGACCTCTTACTCTTGGGAGAGAGGAGGATCTTATGGGTGGTAGCAGTGACAACCCTCAAGTGAGACACTCTCGTTATGAGAGCGATCACAAGGGATTTTTGTGTGACCTTTTCTGCATGGCCTGTTTGTGCAATGGGGGTCATAAGGAGGGATATAAGGCTAGAATGCCTTGGGGGGCATAAGGAATAAGGGGTTGAAATTCTTGATGTATTTGTTGTGCCATGAGGTGGCTACATGTTTTCCATACTTGCAGTTCTCCTCAGGGTATTGGTCCACTACCACCCTTTAAAAAGTCATCACCAAAGTGTGGTGTAGTGTAGTTGGTATGGGAGTGTGTTTGAAATCTGTGTGTATTCTGTCTTCTATGTGTTTGCATGTTTGTTTCCCATCTAGGGCTTGGTTCTCTGAGCTCGGGGGTGGCTACCAGTTAGCCTAGGTTGGGAGGTGAGCACTCCATGGTCATAGTTGTGATTTAATATGCAGGATTGTCAAGAGAAAATAATAGGACAAGTGGAAGGTTGCAGAAATTTATTTGCAGTTGTAATTATTAGTTTTAAAAGGAGGAATATACCCTCATTCGTTGAAAAGAGAGGCTAATTGTAAATTAGAAATAAAGGCATGAGATTTAGTTGTTTGATATTTAGATAAAGAAACATCTTGTAATTTTGCAGAATGCTTTTTGGAATGAAATAAGATAAATATACTCTTCTTTCTATTTGAAAAGAAATGCTTTTGAATTGCATGCAATAGCCCACTGAAAAATAAAAATCATTTTTATTTGATTCTATGTTTTCCTTTTTATCTGCGATTTTGTCTTCATTTTAATTGCAGAAAATATGAGTTGTAGTTTGTTGTTAGATTTTAATAAAAAAAACTTATATTATCTATTTAGTTGCTGTAGTAATTGCAGAATCAGTAAATTTATTTATTGCAGAAAAGGAATATGTATTCCTAAAATTAGTATTTTCCAAAGTCCAAAAAAAAAAAAACGTATATCTGATGTGTTTATGATAAATTGATTAGCAGGAAATTTATTCCATTCTTAAGCATTTAAAATAAAATAAAATAGAAAAGGCATAAATTAGATTTACATGCATATTGTAGATTGAAAATAAATTATATATTTCTGTTTTCTGTAAAAACAATATAGTACAATAAAGTTCTGGAAATTATTCTTTCATTTATTTCAGAAAGCTAGTATCGAAATAGGTATTTCATCTAGTTAATATAAAATCTTAACTTGTATATTTTGCTGTTTAAAATTAATTTAATTCAGCAAGTTACTGTATATAGAAGATAAATTTAAGTTTAATATAGTTCATCTAAGTTTTAGCAATAAAGTATTTTGGTTTTAAAAGCAAAAAAAAAATACTCTTGTTGTGAATGATCTAGGAAAGTTATTAAACCATTTATATTTTTCTATCTAAAATCGGAATAATGGTCACCAAAATACAAATAAGGTATTTATTTTTGCATATATATATATATATATATATATATATATATACATATATATATACATATATATATACATATATATATACATATATATATATATATATATATAATTATGTTTTTATAAAATAAAATAAAAACATTTAATAAACTTTATTTTCATTTAAATAAAACAAAAAAAAATACTAATAAAAGGAGGGTCGTGCAGGGCACGCAGTCCTTATGCGAGCCACGACCAACACAGAGGTCGTAGCCTCTGTGCGGGCCGCGGAACCCATAGGGCCTGCAGCTCCCTATGTGGGCCGCGCTCCGCACCAGTGGCCACAGCCACTGTGTGGGCCGTGACCCCCACAATGGGTCGTCCCACTGGCGGCGCCACCCTCCGCCGCTTCCATTTCAGCCGCCTCTCCCACATTCGGCCATCCACTGCTAAATTCGCCGACCCTGCACAAAAACCCCTACCACACACAAAAAAAAGAATAACATGAAACCCTAGCCCAAGGGCTAGGGTAAATAAGAAAAGAATGAATATTAAAATAAACTAAGGGGTTATTATTTTATAGAATAAATAAGGGTTAGGGTTTGCATGGGTAAACCCTTTTAGGTGTATAAAGTATTAATATTATATATATATGGCCGCATTATTTAATTTTAAATTTTGAAAGAATGAGATGTTGTAAAACAGACAATAAGGGAGAGATATTTGATTTTAAAATTTAATTAAGATGAGATGTTTAAATATTAGTGAAGTTAGTATTTATTTTTAATTTAAATAGATTTAGGTATTCATGAAATAAATATTAATAAAGTTATTATTTATTTTAAATTTGAATAGCTTGAATATTTATGAACTGAATATTATGAAGTTGATATTGAATTTTAAAATTAAATAGATTGAGCGACAATCAACTAGTCTATTTTAATCCATAGTTAATCTTAAATTATTTTCTGTTATTTAAGTTAGTAGATGAAGATTATTTTAAACATAGTTAAAACAAAAACTGCTTGGTGTGTTTTGTGTTAGCGAACTTAATGTTAATTAGTTGATATTTTTAAAAAATAAAATTATTCCGTTCTTGCCCTAAATTTTGGGCATGACAAATAGTCATTTGCATTATCATATTCATCTGCATTCCATACATTCACAATTGTATTTGCATAAACATATAAAACATAAAAGAACAAAAATATTGCATTTCATTATGTACATATTTGCATCCATAACATAAGTATCACATAGAAACATACATCATGAAACATCTCATCACATAGGTACACATGCATATAGTCGCCGCAAAGATGAATCATCTCATATATATAATCAAAAGTGTCATGATACAATGATGTCAAAATACATATGGCTACAAAATCACCCGAAGGTGTCTACATCATCATACAAAATAGTACAAAACTGATACATAGGGAGCCCTCTATGGCTATGATGAACTCCCTCCCTCGAAGCCGCTTGGCCTCAACGGAGTCTGAGCCCTAGAAGAACCTGCCCCATGATCATCTCTCCTGTCCCCTCTATCTGGTGGTGGTGGAGGACCCATAACCCCGCCGCTGGACGCCTGTCTCCTCTGGCTCCCTCCCGTAGTTGTCGTTGTTTGCGATGGTCTGCGGAAGCTCCTTGTTCGCTGCTCTGGTGGCACTACCCTGTAATATAGGTCTCGCCAGTAACCTAACTCCTCCCCTGCCCACAGAACATAGGCGCAGCCCCTGTGTCCTCTGTCGCCTACCTCCCAGCCCTCAGTGCTGTCTCAGCCTCAGTATAGCGCTGGATAGCCTGATCCCGCTCATGCTTAGTCTCCCTCAGTCGCCTCCTGAGCCTAGTTGTCTCCCTCTCTAGGTCCTGGATCTCATTTGCCTGTTCCTGGCAGATCTCCCTCAGCTCAAGTAGCTCATCCTCCTCCTCCTTGACCCCCTGTGCCTCTGCCTATGGCTCCCCCTATACTGGTACCTGTGCCTGTACCTATACCTACCTCTGTCCCTGCACCTGTCTAGGACCCTGTGTTGCTGGCACCTATAGTGGTAATCCACCGCGACCCCTCACCACCCGAGCCTGTCTCCTCCCCACCCTCTCTTCGTGGAGCAACCCTCCTCTCTCCAACAACACCCCATCTCCTCCATCGGCCCCTCCCCCCACCATCTCCTTCATCATCCCCATCCCCACCACCATCTCCATCTAGAGGCTCCCCTAGGTTTGTCAGTCGTGGAAAGGGATGCTCCACCCAAAATGTCGTGTACTCTACATCCATGCCTACATCCTCAATCTCTGGCCACATATCCCATGGCATCAACACCATCTCTACCAGCTGCATCACTGCCTGATCATATGATAGCAACGGCCCAAAGTGTGCCTGATCCCTGACTGTCCGAGCATACATCCTAGAACCCTGAGGCATCCGCTGAATACGGCCAAACTGCTTGCACACCCTATCAACCAACTGTCTCTCCAATACATAGGCCATCCACCCAATCAGATATCTGCTCCGAAAGGTATAAGGTAGATCCACTGCATCCTCCTCCCACTGCTCGCACTCACGGTACGACCTCCATATCACAGTGTCAATCTCATCAAGCACCCTGCGCCAATGCTCCAACCTACCAATCCATGACTGTGATGTAATAATATCATATAAATGCACAAAGTTGCGTCCATGACCCCTGCCCCTGAAATGTATCGGTCGGGTAACTGGCAGATGCTCATATGCCCACACCTGTAACAATGTAACTTCGCAGCCCAATCCTACAGATCCATGATACACAAACTGATGCAGCTCATAGTACAAGTGTGCCAGCACACACGGTCCCCAGGCATATCTGGTGTGTTGTGTAACCAGTGTCTCCAAGGTACTCCCCCAGCCCACAACCAACCCTCATGTCGCCCTGTCTGGACAAAGGAACCCACTAATCACTCCTAGCACTGCTAGTAGTGCCAGTCCTATCGTTGTCATGGTATCCCATGCCACATGTCCAGCTCTCATCTCTAGTCTGGGATCCTGAAACACTCATCTCAGGGCCTCCCTATCTCCATCTCGATCATAGGGTATCAGCTCCCCATCGATCGATATCCGCAGAATCCTATATACATCCTCTAAGGTGACTATCATCTTACCCATCGACAAATGAAAACATCAAGTCTTTGAGTGCCATCTCTCAGCTAGCGCAGTCAACAGCCCCATGTTCATCCGAAACTCAGGCACATACAAGATGTATCTCAGACCCATAGCCTCAATAGCAGCTCGGTCCTTGAATGTCAGCTCTGGTCGTAACCTCTGAGTTGATGGGAATCTCTCCCGTGCCTCCAGCATAGGCAAATACTCTTGTAGTCAAGCAAATCAATCATGTTAGTCAAAGTGACACTCACTATCCATCACAAAGTGTTGCTATCTATCCTAGTGACACTCATTGTTCATCACAAAGTGTTGCTATCTATCCTAGTGACACTCACTATTCATCACAAAGTGTTGCTATTTATCCTAGTGGTACTCACTGTTCATCACAAAGTACTACGTTTTAGCACTCCCTGTTCATCACAAAGTTCTGCTCATATTTGCACTCCCTGTTCATCACAAAGTGCTGCTCCTATTGGTACTCCCTGTTCATCACAAAGTACTATGTTTTGGTACTCCCTATTCATCACAAAGTGCCTCGATCTATCCTATCTTAGGGCCTCTGCTTGAGTGTATCCTCTCGAGTAGTTTCCTAATTGGCAATGTATGTTCTAGCACAGAATTGTCAATCCTAGCCCTATCTGCTATCCTAGTCTTCCCTAGAGGACCTACTTGAGTGTATCCTCTCAGCAACTTATCCAATCGACAATGTTTGTTCATCACAGAACTACCGATTTGACCTTGAAGACACAAACGTGCCTTCATGACATAAACGCGCTTACAGACTGCACAAACGCGCCTGCTCTGCACAGACGCGCTTGGAATACACAGACGTGCCTATGCTCTGCACAGACGCGCCTGTCCTACACAGACGTACCCACATTTCACAAACGTGTCTGCACAACACAGACGCGCCTGTCCTACACAGACGTACCCACATTTCACAAACGTGTCTGCACAACACAGACGCGTTCGTATTTGACATAGACGCTGCTTAATTCATAGACGCGCCTGGCATAAACATAGACGCGCCTATTCAACCTAGACGCGCTTGGCACCAACACAGACACGGCTACACATTTTTTACATTATCCTAAAAGTGCATTTATTGCACTACCTAGCATGCATTTATGACAACAATTAATGCGACAAAGTACAAGGAGGTTTTGAGGTACTTATCAGCTCTCCTGCATCTGCTGGCCTCTGATATCGGCAAATGCGATCGAATCTATGCACCAATGCCATCACTGCTGACTGTTGTTGCTCTATTCTCTCTCTGCACTCTAATTTCTTGGATGTGTGGATGACAATGAGGATGTTTTTCCCTCGTAGTCTATTTTATAGACTTCCCTAGCCCTAGCCCTCGTTTCCTGAGTCAGTCTTCTTTATCCTATGAGTCTGTCACTCTATCCGGTCAATTCATTCTAGCCTTTCTTTCTTATTGAGAGATTGTCTGCGATCTTTTCAGACATTTTCGTCCAATCTCTCGAGGGGGCATATCATTCCCATCTTGGGGCAGCTTTGTATCAGTTCATCTTATCTTCTTTGAAACAACGCGACAAGCCGCATTGTCTCAAAGAGGGGCAAAATGTAGACACCTAAAATTGTCCAGTCTAATTAAATAAATATTTTATTTATTTAATTACTTTAGCCTAATTCTTCTATTAATTAAATAAATCTTTATTTATTTAAATAATTCATTTATCCTCTTCTAGCCTTATTTCTCATTTAAATAAATACCTTTATTTATTTAAATTATCCTTTTCTTAAATTAAATAAATATCTTATTTATTTAATTGATCCCACTTCTTCTATTAATTAAATAAATCTTTATTTATTTAATTAATTCATTAACCTTTTCCTCCAATGACACATGTCATTCATCTCTTAATTCATACACTACCTACCCTTTCATTATTTTATTATTTCCTTTACCTGCCCTCTAATCATAGCTGACCATTTATCTTTTACACCTCTCAATCTTATCCCTCCATTTCATATAGTGTCTTCTATATAAGAGGATACTTCCTTCATTATCAACCCTAATCAATCTATACATCCTAACTACTTGATCAATTGACTACACTACGCTTTGCACTTTCATATGCAATCAAACCCACTTGCAACCACATTTCCGTTCTTTGTTGAGCTCTTGTGCACATAAAATCTGAGAGCAAATATATCAAGCAAGTTCAATGGAGATAGGTAGAATGGAGATCCAAACCCTATTGGACATGTGATGGTATAATCTTTGTGATTTCATTTGATTTGCATTGTCTTAGGTAATCTTCATATGTTATGGTGGATCTTTGTTATTGTTAGGCTAGGGTTTTGTGGTTGAATTCATTTAGTCTTTCATTATTGTTGTATCCATTTTCACCGTACACACCTGCCACACACCATGATATGTACCATGGTATGTGATGGACGTATAGTTCTATCGCTTACCATGATACACATCATGAATCATGAAAATTGGGTTTGTAACCTGATGCATATTGCGATATGCATCGGGTTTCAAATTCTATTTCACACAAAAACTAGGGCACGATAAAAATTAAAGCAAAAAGCTTGAGCAATTGATACATACCAGGAATAATGTAAGAAGTTTGAGAAATTGAGCTCCCCAATCCTCCAAGAAAGTGATAATACAAAGATTAAGGCCAAATTAAAAAATAAATGGGTAAAGAAACCTAGTTTAAAACAAACTCTAAAACATCAATTACAAATCATGCATATTTAAAGTGCAAATCGGACTTATGGGTCCGATTTGCGCTCAAATTGATTCCTAAGTGTAGAGTCGGACTTAGAATCCAATTCTACACTAAACAATCAAAATGAATGCAAAATCTGAGTTAAAACCCAATTTTGCATCAAAATAGGGAAGTTCACATTTTAAGTTAAAATTTCAAAATTTTAACTTAATGAGGTAATTCCAACACTAAATAATGCATATTCAATAACAAGTGAGACAACCAAAATGTCTCACTTTCTTGACTATGAAGGAAAAGAGGATGAATTATGAAAAATTCGTAGGGGTTGTCCTATTTCCACGAAAAACGAAAATGAGGACAACACTTTATACCCATATTAATTAGCTTTTCTTCCTCCTTAGTAAGATTAGTAGCAATTTCAAAAAGAGTAGGCATAGTGTATCTTGTACCAAAAACATGCTTTGTAGAATAAAAAAGTACAAATAAAAACTAATATTCAGGACCTAACTTTGATAAGATACTTAGGACCAATTGATCATCTTGTTTTTATATTCCACATTACTTGAGTTGAAAAATTAGCAAACTTAGCCTTATGAAGAACTCCTGAATTTTCTTGAAGTCTTGTGGATTAAGACTTATTAGGTCATTTTGCAATTGATTATGCTCATTACATCTTGCTTACCAAATAGATTTTAAATGTTGTTCATTTAATATTAGATGTTGTAGAAGAATCAATGTAAAAGAAAAGATTGAGAGAAATGGACATACACAAAGTACCAGTGGCTTCATCATTGCGACTATGCCACTTATGTTTATCAACTACTCTTGTAGATTCAAGTTTGAAACCAATAGTGAGCCAATGTAATCCTAATTTATTGAGACTTATATTCATTAATATTTTCCATTCAAATAAATTAAATGGAGTTAGGATTAGGTCCATTTTACAAAATAACACAAGACAATCGCTCTTGATTCAAGATTAGTTAACCACCCCAAAATTTGGCACTATATAATTTAGTTCATTTTAAATTATAAATAGGACTAATGGATGGGAAATAAGAAAATATTAACTTTTACAAAAGACAACACTCAATTTTGAGTCACCATTCAAAAGTTATTACAAAAATAAAATCTCATTTAATTGGCCTATTTTAAATCAGCATCACAAAATATTTCAAAAAACACACTAAAATGATGCCAAACCTAGTCAGGAAATCAAGCATTGGAATTGACACGAAGTAAGCTTTCCAAAAAGTATCTACACTTGGAAAACACCCTCTTGTTTGCAACTTATGGCAAAACAAAATGATTACCCCTTATAAGCACTGGAATGTCAAAAAAAAGCAATTAGAATTTACCACTATAGGTCAACACAAAGTGGGAAAGGTCTGATAGGCTGATAACACACTGTTACAATTATAATTTAAATGTTATCTTTAACAATTTACCTAACCAGTAAAGGTTGGCATAAAATGGTAAATGAGACAATACATCATGTGTATATAGTGAACGTGAACAATAGATTTAACTAGACTTAAACTAGAAATAACTGCACAAGTTAAAGGTCGAGTGAGGGTGAGACCAACTCAAGGAAGAGATTTGACCACCTATGAAGTTGCTAGTAGAACTGCGTGGGAGCTAGAGGAAGGAGATGAAACAAGATGAACTATTCATGGGTCAAAATAATGGGTCACTACATTAACAAAGAGATATAGATTGGACAATGATAAAATCCTAGGAGTGTCATAAAAAGAGGTGAAACAAAATGTACTTGTTTTCTATAGACTTTGAGATGTAAAATCCAATATTTAAAAGAGACAAATGTAGGTGATCAATAGTCTATTTTGTTTGAAAAAGATTGTGAAAAGCATAATAGGAGAGATACAAAAATATATTACTTTAGAATGAATATGGACTTATTTTCTAGATGAAAGATATATAGTAACGAAGACATATGTTTAAACCATAAAGATAGTTTTAATGCCTAAAAGGAGGAGACCTAAATACCAAAAATATCCATATTTCCTATAAAATGAGAAGAAAAAGAAACAAAATTACAAAACACGATTCACTTGATGAACATATCTTAGAAAGTGCCCAAGAGATTAGCACTCCCTTTTTTCTTACATATAAACCACGATTATTGAGGCAAGTGAGGAAAGAGAGGATGAGACAAATCTCTTCCTTTAGAACATTCCAAATATCATTAATAGGTACATAAATGAATCCCCTTTGACAAAAAATTCTAAAGAAAAAATCAAAGTAGACATGATAAAAAATGTGGAAGTTAAAGCCTTGAATTCAAGTGGGTGTCTAATTTTTTTTCACATTCTCTCAAGGTTCTATTGGTTAATGATATCTATTTTAAAACCCATTAACTTTACCTATTTAATCCCTCTTTCTTAAATGTAGAAAGTCAAAGACCTTTTCCTTATATTCTTTTACAATTAGTATACAAGGTAATTAGTAATGTAGTAGATAGTAGAATTTAGAAAACTCTTCCTTAGATAAGCTTTGATGATCAAAGGGTTTTTGTTTGACGAAGGAAAATTAATAAGTTTGTATGTATGCGATCTTTACACTCTTCAATTTAATTAAAGAAATGGTAGCATAATAAATAATTAAATTGGAAAGTATAATAAGACAATATTATCAATTTTGGAAAAGCTTCTTTAGAGATTTATGTTAAGAACATCTAGGCAAAATGCCCTGAGTTGTTGTTATTCATCTCCTAATTTCTTTGCGATGGTGAATAATTTCAAGGATGTCTTGGTATGGATGGTTTGGGATTTAAATGTTCAATTGAAGATGTCTATAAACTTTAAGGCTACTTGTTTTTCTCCTTATGGATTTCATGCATCTCTTTAATTCATATTTGATTTGTATTCCTCTATGACTAAGGAGTAATTATGCATAAGTTGTTATTTTAGTAAAGAAGATATTCATTTTATTTATTTTGTATATATACGCATATACATACATAATTAATTATATACATATATATTATTATACATATAATTGATATTATATGTATGTATAGTTTTTTTTTGGTAGGTGTATATATGTATGTATAATTATGTGTGT
Organism: Cryptomeria japonica; assembly: GCF_030272615.1. Classification (NCBI taxonomy): domain Eukaryota; kingdom Viridiplantae; phylum Streptophyta; class Pinopsida; order Cupressales; family Cupressaceae; genus Cryptomeria; species Cryptomeria japonica. Next base: position 674,052,509 of record NC_081409.1, on the reverse strand, counting down.
GTACATAGATAATTGATTAAGTTTATATATCTACTATATATATGTGTACGTATATACATATAAGTATATGCACAACACACACAAAAATGAGTATCCAACTTCTAGGATGCACCAATGTATAAGTTACCCTCATACACTATAGCTTATGTATTAGTGCATATAGTGTGATTTCCCCATCTATATCCTTTTGTGCTTGAGGGTTGTTTATTAATCACAATTTTATCCAATACAATCCCACTCTTGACCTGGTACCCATCACTATATCAACTAGCTTTTATCTTATTTATTTTAACACAAGAATCATTGAAATTCATTAGTAATTTTTTAGATACTAATTTTCATAAAAAAATTACCCTTCAAATTTATGATTTGAAATATATATATATAAACATCTAAAACATCTTATGTTTTTATTTTTATTTTTATTCATGTCTGTGAAAATTATAATACCCTGAAACATTTATAAAGCCTCTGTAGAAAGATCTGTATGCTCGAGGGATTGGCTCGATAAGATCGGAATCCCTCCGGCAAGTCTCCTGAAAATGCTCTTATTTACAATACCGTTGGAATGAAAATCTAAAATTGCACCGTTACATAAAAATCCGTAACAAATTGGAAATAAAAATGAACCGTTAGAAAAAAGCTTCATGACATGAAGGAAAAAACTAGTGTGCCATTAGGGACTATAAAATTCAAAATTAGGAGTTATAAATAAGTGCATCCAGAACTGTACCAATCATCCTCTCTTTGAACTTTGCAGAGAATGCTCTGTTTTCATTCCGTTTTTTTTTGTTTTTTTTTCTCGATGTTGTGTTCCTCATTTTTCTTAGGGTTATTTGTTTTTTTGTAGCTCTTTTTCAGCCTGCAGGCTGTTGTGTCTACTCATGTTGTTTTTGTACATGTTAATTTTGTGTGGTGTTCTGTTATTATTTGTCCTTGTATTTTGTTGCAGTCTTGTTCATAGTGGCAGCATAAGAAGAGGCAGAGAAGAGGAGGCAGCAGCACAGGAATGAGAAAGGCAAAATTCTTCTTATTACCAGGTAATCTGAAAAATCCTATTATCATTTATGGTTATGTAATTCCTTATAATCTGATTCCTGACATTGTACACACTGATATGGATCACAATTTCAATACCCTCTTATCAATAGATTGATGTCATTTGTAATATTGTGCATATAAGGATATGCCACGTTAGGGAATGTGATACCAAGCTCTTTTATCTTTATAAATGCATCTGATAGCTTACAAATATAGGTTTCATTAACACAGGGAGGCATTATAAGTAATACGTTTGGAAACGAATCCTCCTTGCCCAATTCTAAAGGGATGGCAGTTACAGGTTGATAACCAACAATAGGAGAAACTCCACTCTTTAATTTTCTCCAGTATCCTGATTTTCTTTAATTTTTTACAGTATCCTGAGACACATGCAAACTGTTTAGGATCTTATGTACATTTTCGGTTATGAACAAGTATAATTTCATTACCAAAACCTCAACAAAATTGTCCTCACAGGAACTATATTTCAATGCAGGCATTAGTTATCGATGGTTTGGGATTTAAATGCCCATTTGAAGATGACCATAAACTTTAAGGTAGCTTGGTTTCCCCCTTATAAATTTATATACAACTGGTATTCCTCTATGACTGAGGAGCAGCTGTGCATGAGTTGTTATTTTAGTAAAGAAGATGTTCCTTGTTATCTCTTTGTGTCGGCTGTGTTACTGTTGTGTTTGGGGGTCATTTCATAAGTTGGGGTTTTATCCCCTGCATTCAACTAGCTCTATCTGAAGCATCCTCTTTAGTTCTATCTGAATCAACTAGCTCTGAAACTAGGGGTTAAAGATGAGCAAAAGCACAACCTGATAGACTGAAGAAAATAGTTATACAACTGTCACTTAACGTTGTTGAGGGTCATGTTAAGTACTATTCAGCCTGTAATAATCAGATAAATCAATAAGTTGTGTTGTAAAGAAAATGGCAGAGTTTAGCCCATATTAGAAATCCCGTACCCGTAGACAGGGTAGACAGGGATGAGATAGTTAAGAACCTAGCCATGGTCTTGCATAAGATCTTCAAAGCTAAAATCATATCTCGAGAACGATCCTGCAGTCTTGTTATGCTTAATTTGTCCTTGTATTTTGTTGGGTTTTGTTCATAGTGGCAACATATGAAGAGGCGGAGGAGAGGAGGCAACAGCACAGGAATGAGAAGGACAGAATAATTCTTCTTATTACCAGGTAATCTACTGCTTACAAGTTTTAAATATTTTATTTCATTAGTAAAATTTGTTTATAATATTTTTTATACAAAAATTTTACCAGTCAAAAAAAAAAAAATTCTACAAAATAACCTGTAGCAATCTCAAGATCCCTGAGAGAACATAATGTTATTGCCTTTTACTGTTATGTTTGAACTTTCGGTGATCCCTGTTGCCCTCTCTGGTTATTATTTTATTTGCTGTATGCTATTAATGTTATAGTTCTTGATGCCAATGGTGTGATTAAATCTACAATTGTATTTTATAATTGCTGGCATCTTATTTGGTAATTTGGCTCTTCAAGTGTCTGCTCTCAACATTGCTGGCATCTTATTTGGATATTTCAATGACCTTTTTAATTTTAATGATATATGTATCTATTCTCAGCATGCTATTCTGTTCTATTATGTGTTATAAATAATTGCTTTGGTTTTGCACAAGATAGCATTATCCCTCTCTGTTCTCATATGTTAACTCCCCATTCACTGTTTTTTAAGTATATATTTTGTTTTAATTTTTTCTTGTAAATAAGTAAGCATTATAGCCAACTATTTTCATATGCTATGTTTAGATTTTTCTGGACTCTATAATTTGAGTGGAATCTCTCGCTGATTTCTAAGTATCTTTCTTCTTTTGTTTTTGTTGTAAATGTGTAATCAATTGTGTTCATGCATTAATTTGTCACAAAACTGTTTTTCTCCATTAAAGATATAGGCCTGGTGTCTCATGCAGCAATTTATCTGCCTTATATGGTTGTTGGCTTTCTTGTCATGTGGCATCATTGGTTTATGTTCTGAATTTCTTGTTTTGCATTGAATTTATATTTCACAATTACTCTGATTTAGGTTTTTTTCTCTAAGTACACACTTACATGACATCAACCCTTGTCAACTAATATTAATGACTTTTCTCTTACTGTAATTTCATATGCAATGTTTAGATGTTTTTTGGACTCTGTAATTTGAGTGGAACCTCTCACTGTTTTCTAAGTATCTTTCTTCTTTTTTTTTCTTGCAAATATGTGTAATCAATTGTGTTCATTCATTAATATTATAGATGTGTACTTTCATACCCTAAATTGTCACAAAACTGTTTTTCTCCATTAATGATTTAGGCCTGGTGTCTCATGCAGCAATTTATCTGCCTTATATGGTTGCTGGCTTTCTTGTCTTGTGGCATCATTGGTTTATGTTCTGAATTTCTTGTTTTGCATTGAATTTATATTTTCCACTTACTGTGATTTAGGATTTTTTTTTATGTAAGTACACACTTACATGGCATCAACCTTTGTCAACTAATATTAATGACTTTTCTGTTACTGTGATTTCCCCTTGTGTTTGGGGGTTTTATCCGCTGCAATAACTGGTCTATCGGATTCATCGGCCAGTTCTATTAAAGATAAGAACAACAAAGAATGGTAGCCAAGTGTTTGATAGAATGCCACATCGAAATGTATTTGAAAAATAAAGATAAGAACAACAAAGAATGACAGCCAAATGTTTGATAGAATGCCACAGCGAAATGTGTTTGAAAAATAAAGATAAGACAACAAATTTAAGCTGTCGAGTGTTTAAATTGGCTAGATCGTAGATATGATTCTATTCTTGCTAAACATCACATATTCGTTAGAATGAAAAATCCCCTGTTAGAATATAAACTTTCACTGGGCTCTATCTCCAGCTCTGTCTGCTCCAGCCGCCTAGGTTTTATTCATAGTTGTTCATAGTGGCATAAGAAGAGGCAGCAGCATAGGAATGAGAAGAGGAGGTGGCAACACAAAAATGAAAAAGGCAGAATTCTTCTTATTACCAGGTAAAATCTACTTGCTTATCAATTTTTAATAGATATATTATTTAACTTAAAGGGAACTAATTACCCCCTCCAAGATGTGAAACTTCAGACATGCCACTCATTATTGAGGATGTATTTATTACATAAGATTAGTCCCTGAGCTCCCCTCCTCATCTCCTGATTGTGGGCTTCTTCCCTTTTGTTCAACTATATATAGAACTCCTGAACTAATTTTCTGTGTTAGGACTCTTTACCCTTGCATGCATCAGAGCAATTATCTCAATCTCTAGCATAGGAAAATTGCAAGCCCATTTCCTATCTGCCAAAGAAACTGATGGGATCTAGGTCATTGCTATCTTTCCCAACATTCTCTTTGGTTTTCTCATAAAATTGATCCATAAAGGCAACATAAAGAGTGTAGACGCATAAAAATGACCATATTCCTAAATGAATATTTTATGTTCATTTTTCTATTTGATTAAATCTAATTATCCACATTCTTCTATTTTATTAAATAAACTATTCAATTTATTTAAATAAAATTCACTATACCATTTAATGAATAAATCATTTTATTCAATTAAATCCCCCTAGCCACTTTTAATTAAATTCAAATTTAATTAAATAGTTATCCTAAATTGAATAAATCAAATTTATTTAATTACAACCAAATTGAATGAAAATCAAATAATTCAATTAAATCCTATTATCCCCCCATCCACTTGCAAAATCCCAAACCCCTTCCTAACCCCTTCTAGAATATTCTAACCAATTCTAATTAACCTAAACCCCCTCTAAACTTTGTCACATCCCTAAGCAAAGGGAGGTCACTTCTCAAATGGCCCAAAGTCTTGGATAACCATTGAAGGTTTTCAACCTTCAACCACCAAAAACCCTAAAGTCTTTGAAAACCATTGAAGGCTTCCAACCTTCAACCACTTAATCCACAAAGTCTCCAATAACCATTAATGGTTATTTCAAACCCTCCCACATGGTTAAAACATTTGTTTTGACTCAACCTCTATCCAACCCAAGGGTCTCATCAGGTCATTAATGCTTTGACCATGATTATCTCTTAATCATTTGCACAAAGGTTTATCCCTGGATTAGATCCTAATTCAGTGGGTAAACCTAACTTAGACTTGACCCTTAGCCTTTAGATAACCATGAGGTCTCCTCAGGCCTTTAATGCCTCCAACCTCTTCTTTCAACCCAATCTGGTGTGGACATTTGTCACCATTTCATTGGTGCCAATTGTGCACATGGATTCAAGACTTTCAAACTTGGCCCTTGATTAAGCCATTCAATCTTGACCATCCATTGCCCTGTTTATGCTATAAATAGAGCTCTCATTCCTCCATTCTTAACAATCATCTTTCAAATTTGAAGCATCACACTTATGCTCAAATTGTTTCAAGCTTTCATATCATCTTATGCTCTTCATTTAGCCTCTTTTAGATCAGAATTAATCATGAACATGCATGCTAAAGTAGTTTATTTATCATTTTAGCTCAATCATAGATTAAATATAGTATGCTAGGATAGTATCCATACTAACCCTGTCATCTTATCATTTAGTTTGTTGCATTTTAAGCATCTCATCTAGCTTATAACACATCTCATACTAAGATCAGTTAAAATCTCTCTCGTTCTCATATTTGCCATCCCTAAGCCATTTTGCTCAGTAATCTGAGAGCAAAACATTGGTTTGAGGGACATTGTGAGATAGAGAACCATGGGACCTTCCTTGGGAAGCTGAGTAACGCATCGTTACTCCATAGCTTGCATCAAGAAGTCCTGTGTGTGTGTGTGGATTGATATTTATCGTAATTTTCACATATTTAGTTTTATTAATCCATTTTTCCCACATACATTTCTGGCGCCCACCGTGGGGCACGCACCCCAATAACTTATCGTTTTTTGAATTTGAAGACTTTTGGAGGTACGCGGGAAACTAGAATTAGCACGTCAAAGACATAAGTTAGCGCATCCGCCAAACAGTTTAGCGCTTCTAGCCTACTGTTTAGCGTGTGGGCTCTCTGTCTTAGCGCGTTAAACCTGTTCTTTAGCGCATGATACTATTCAACATATTTTCCTGTAGGTGTCGACGCCGGCGAAACACAGATTAGCGCTTCTACATGACAGATTAGCGCATGTACCAACAGATTTAGCGCTCCACCTTCCTATACTAGCGCGTCTCAGCAAACAGTTAGCGCATATAAATCCACCATTTTCCGAGGAAACCCGAAACACCGATCAGCGCTTCTACCTGACAGATTAGCGCATAGGCCCAATATACAAGCACTTAGAGTAAATCTTCCAGCGCATACAAACGGACAGTTAGCGCATTTAATTCCAAAAATCCCAAAAACAGGTCGCTGAAATACCGGACCCTAAATTAGCGCATCAAAGCCACAAAGTAGCACTTCGGAGAAACAGGATAGCGCATACAAACGGGACAGTAGCGCATCCACCGAATATTGTAGCGCGTACAGTTTGTTCTGTAGCGCATCAACAGCAAAACCCACAAAAGGATTGTGTAACCTAACAAATAATTTTAGACTTGTGGAAGTCCTCCGAAACACACTAACCAATTTCTTTTGCAGGATTTTTAACAAATTTCTTGCAGGAAAAGCGAGGAGATTTGTTTTACAAGCAAAAACGTTTTTCTTTTCGTTGACCTCGAATATCGAAATTTGCTTTGTTGACGATCTATTTCCCATAGATTAAATAATCATTGCTATAAAGGGTTAAAAAGAACACCATGCTGATTGGAGCAACATCTCCAAATAGAAGTTAGCAAATCATTGTCTTGAAGGCTAAAAAGAACAACTTATCTGTCTTGTCTCGAAAGTGGAAGGTATATGCTCTCCCCTTAACTGGGTGACCAAAAAGCCAAACCACTCTTATGCTTTCTTTTATTCAAGCAATAAATCCTTTAGCAGGCCTGCCTTCCCGAGGAGTTGCACTCAACTCTTAAAGTCGTTTATGGCCGGTGTGAAGGGAACGACCTAAGTGGGGAACGGCTTTGACGCCAAGAATTCCAACCCACTATAATCAAATGTGGAAAGTGACGAAAGTCCTTTTCAACGGTTGCGCGCAGCGATTAGCCTTCCCCCAGTATCCTCGAGATACGTAAAGCCTTTGTTCTAAAGGTTGGGAAGCCTCCTGAGGGAGTTTATCACTGACGGCCGAACAGGAAGCCTGATTAAGAACCTTAGCATTAGAAACTTTGAGCTGAGTCAGTATCCAAACATTTGTAACATCATAGTGCAAGGGTGGGGAAGAATCCGCCCACAAGATTACTCACCATATATCTCCCAAGATAACTACTCAACTGTGAAGCAATTCACTTTGGGTTAACTTCTGGCAAAAGGCAAAAAAACGGGCGCCCTCTAGGGGGTGACACGGCTGTTTGAGCTGACGGAGTATCGAGACTAGTGAGCTATGATGTTGCTTATGACCCTTGAATAAAGAGTCTTTTTGAAGTGTTTATCTTGTATCCAACCTGTTAAAACATTGGGGATTCGAAAACATCCTCGACAGAACATACACTTTATGTTAGATTAAGTAAAATGATTATACTTTATATGCCGTGTTTACATTTTGTATTTTAGAAAATCATCCATCCTACTTGATAAATCTCTCAACAAAATCAAAAACATCATAAAAACACCAAGAGGAAAAATCAAGGCAGTCTAGCGCGTGAGAACAACATATTAGCGCGTCAAACAGTTATTTTAGCGCATCTGAAAGACAAACTAGCGCATTAAAGTCACAGTGTAGCGCGTCATTCTCAGAAAAACCTCAACAAATTTCAGAAAAATCTGTTCTAGCGCGTCTAACAAACATTTTAGCGCTTTGAAACTCTGTTTTAGCGCGTCCGCTCAACAAGTTAGCGCGTAAAAATCACAGTGTAGCACGTCAATTTCAAGAAAATTTCACAACAAAATTCAAAGAAATCTGTTTTAGCGCGTATAACAAACATTTTAGCGCGTTGAATCTCTTCTTTAGCGCATTAGCCAAACCAGTTAGCGCGTCAAAGTCACAGTGTAGCGCGTCAATTTCAAGGAAAATTTCACAACAAAATTCAAAGAAATCTGTTTTAGCGCGTATAACAAACATTTTAGCGCGTTGAATCTCTTCTTTAGCGCATTAGCCAAACCAGTTAGCGCGTCAAAGTCACAGTGCAGCGCGTCAATTCTCAGGAAAACTTCACAGCAAATTTCAGAAAAGTCTGTTTTAGCGCGTATAACGAACATCTTAGCGCGTTGAATCTCTGTTTTAGCGCATCCACCAAACCAGGTAGCGCTTAGAAAGTACAGTTTAGCGCTTACATATTTCACAGTCAACCACACAAAATTTTCCAGAATCAATTGTTTAGCGCGTAACCAGGGGCAGAGTAGCGCGTAGGTACTTATTCTTAGCGCATTGAAGTAATTCGCTAGCGCATTGAACAACTGTTTTAGCGCGTGAGAAAAAGGTGAAAAACAGAGAGTTGGAAAAACCAAAATTTTTGAAAATCTCAAAAATATTTCATACACGGTTTTTCATCAAAACACGTTTTTTTTTATCAAACCAGAGTGACAGAAACAAGACATAAAACTATTTTTTAAGTCAAATTTGCGTCAAACAAAGTTGTCCGAATCCTAAACGAATCGAGCATTAGAGGACGTCTTTTCTATCATAATCCAGAAACTTGTCATCATCAGTGTCAATTCAATCCTTTAAATATCTTACGGATCTCATCTCAAAAACACTTGTCTAGAAATTTTCCAAATTTGTCAAATTCAGTTTCCCGATTGGGAAACTCTTATCCATATCATTTGGCGCGCTTTATCCTGAAGGGACAGCTAAACCTTCGCTTTGATAAAGTAAGATTTGAAATTTTCAAAACAAAGAATCAACTAAGTCCAAATCAATCAAAGGAAATCATTGATCACTCATGCATGACTAATCACCTTATTCTGAGAAAGAAGAACCTCTATCGCAACATCACGTTAAAGAAACAACAACCAAGCTTTTCCAAATTCATCAAGAGAAATAAATTTTTATACATCAATCGTCAACTCTTCAAATCCCATCGGGTATTTCTTTATCACGTCAAACGTTATATCCAAAACAAATCCAGCGAATTTGACAAAGAACCCCTGAAAACAAGAGCATACTGTCAAAAGTCGGCTTTTAATCAAAAGATAAACTGCGGAGGAAAAATCAATCCAGCATTCCTGCCCGACGAGTGCATCACATATAACACACCTAGACCAGAACCACCAACGCCAGAGCAAAACATCAACGAGGACTTTGTTCCTTTCATCACCGAAAGTTTCTATTGAAATGTCTGTCACTCGCTCTCAACGAAACAAACAAAGCGAGACACCCGCGGAATCAAGTATGAATCGCAGGTTATCAAATCCTTTTGAAGTTCCATCTTCAGAAGATCCTGAAATTACTGATGCAATCCTTCAGGAATGCCAAGAAAATCCTTCATTCCAAAAACTCATTGAAAAACTCATGGAAAATGACAAAGAAAAATATCTGCTTATGCTTACAAGCAAAGGTGTCAAAATTCCTGAAGATTTCGATACAAATGTCTTTCAAACAGGATCTCAACAATACACATACCAAGAACAACAAAGGGAAGAAGAGACTCGCATACCTGAACAACGTATTAATGAACAACATATACCAGAAATGCGAGTACCTATGTTCGAAACCCCCGAACAACACATACCATTTGCTACACCTTTTCAAATAAGAACAAATCCAAGGGAGGAACTCTTCCCTCGGCAAGATAATGCGCCTTTGGTTGCTCTTACTCAACAAATGCAAATGTTGCAAAGACAAATGCATGATATGCAACAAGGGACAACCGTGCGGTATTCTATAAACGAAATCTGTCCTTATCCGTTTGACAGAAGTTTAAACATGATACCTTTTCCTCCAAACTCAGACATTCCTAAATTTGATAAATATGATGGGAAAGGTGATCCTCGAGATCATGTTCGAGAATTTTGTACTATGAATCTTGAATTTGCTCATAATGACACGTATTTGATGAGGTTATTCCCAAGAAGCCTGGGAGGACAAACAATGGAATGGTTATCCAAGATTACACCACCTGTTAGATCATTTGACGAATTAGTCAACAAATTCATCACCCATTATTCTTACAACATCCAACATGCCATAACCATGTTAGATATCTGCAACACCAAACAAAAGAACAATGAAACATTCATGTTATTCCTTCAACGTTGGCGACGCATGGTATCAAGATATCCTCGCGATATTCCTGAAAGAGAGAAAATGGAAATCTTCATTGATAACTTGAATGGGGAAATGAGTTACAGACTCAAACTTCAATGCATCCCATCTTTTGACAAGTTAATTGAAAATGGCATCCAAGTAGAGGAAGCTTGTGTCAAAAAGGGAACACTCAAATTCTACAAAGAAGGAACGAACTCATCAAACTACAATAACCAAAACAATACCAACCTAGACAAAACTCGATTTTGGACTCGAAACAAAAACGACGGCAACAATGAATCCTATGATCCTAAATCTAAACAGCCAGTGCTTGCTTTATCAGGAAATACTCAGAATACGAAAAATCCTAAAAATGCTACTCCCAATACACCCAACAATACTCAAGGACAACTCAACACCAACAATGCCAACGATAATCAAAACAAAAATCTGAATCCAGGGCCTAACAACAATTCACGCAACAACACCAACAATTTCCATAAGCGTATTTTCACACCATTGGGCCAATCATTAGAGTCCGCATTTAGAGAGCTGTTAGCAAACAAGGTTCTTTCTTTACCTCCAATCAACAATTATGAACCCCCGATCAAACCACCTTGGTGGAATGATTCCCATTATTGTGATTTTCATCGAAACAAAGGTCATAGAACAAATGAGTGCATGAGATTGAAACACATAATCCAAGACATGATTGATCGAGGGGACTTAACAGTGGATGGTCTCAAAACAAATAATGATCATGAAGCCTTCAAAGATCCATTACCAAATTATAAAGATGGAGCATCAACTTCAAACGATCCCCGCGGAGCTCGTATTAATCACATCTACAACAACACAATCAATCACATATCAACTGAAGACCATCACGTCAATGTTATAACCATTCGAGATAAACATGATCATGAATCTGTCAATGTAACAACCCGGACCCAGAAATATGTCTTAAAGGGGCATACTGCACCTCCAACCACCACACCCAAAATCCAATACGACTTAGTTACTCAACTGCGAAAAACTCCGGCTCAGATATCTATCCTGGAGCTGTTAAAACTATCTCCAAGACACAAAGACATATTAGAGCAAGCGCTCTTAGAAACAAATGTACCTCAAAATCTGGATACAGACAAATTCCAAGCTATGGTGGCCCACATGACAGAGTCTCATAACCTCACTTTTTCAGAGCATGATAATACTTCATTGAGTCATCCGCATAATACTCCTTTACATATTGAAGTCATTGTTTGCAAACACCGTGTCAAAAGAGTCTTAATAGATGGAGGAGCCGGACTTAATATATGTACTTTAAAGCTTATCCGTGCACTAGGTTTCTCAGAAGAATCTATTGATCCTTGTAAAAAGATTACCATAAAAGCATATGATGATGAGGAACGGTCCTCTAAAGGAACAGTAATATTACCTATTCAGGTAGGCCCAGTGCAAAAGGATACTATATGTCAAGTTTTAGATATTGATCTCACTTATAATATCTTACTAGGCCGACCCTGGATACATGAAATGCAAGCAGTACCTTCTACATACCACCAGTGTGTCAAATTTCCTTATGATGGACAGGAAATCTCCATATCAGCTGATCACAATCCATTTCAACATTGCAATACCATGGGGGCAGCCCAAGACAGTTTGGTTCCTTATAACAGAGAAAAGCAACAGTCTTCGACACCTGATCCACCAATAGCAAAATCCAACTCCTTATGGGGAGATTTCAAACAGAAAATGCAAATCAAAGACCAAGGCATGGGCGAATACTCTATGGAGCCTTTGTGTTTAACCAAATTGCCAACATCACCTAGATCACATGGTTTACCTACTCTATCAATACATCAAGCGACTCAGCCCATAACTAAATTTAATGGTACCTTCATCCAATTAGGGACTCTAGCACATGAATCAGAAGATAAAGATGTTCTTAACTGGTTATACAAAGATGAAGAAGAAGCTAATAGAGCGGCTGCTCTAGACATTGTTCTACCAACACACTTGTATGGAAAAGGCTACCTGATCATGAAACAAATGGGATATGGCGGTAAAGGACCTATTGGGAAACGCCAAGAAGGAGTCACTGAACCTATAGATCTTCCTTCACAACCTAGTAGAAATAAAGCAGGATTAGGTTCTAAATTCACTTTCCTATTAAAAAGACCGCCACATACAAATACAAAACCTCAATGGAAAGAAAAGAAGAAATACAAGGAAGAATCATGGCAGGAAGCTCTCTTTGAGTCAGCAGAAACAATCCGTAAGACAAGAGAACGTCAAGATCAGCAGATACATCAGGGAAAGCTTCTGAATCATAAGAAGGCCATATCTGCAGCAGTGGTTCATCTTCACACACCAGGGGCTCAAGAACCAATCCTATCATCACAAGCACCCATCATTCCTCCCCAAGGAAGCACAATATATGAACAAATCCAGAATGTAGAAGATGGATCAGATACAGAATCCACACAAAATGTCAAAATAGTATCTATCATCAAAGATTTATTTTCGCCATACAACATACCTGTCTACAACACAGATAGAATTTGGGATGATGCCTATGAGACCGATTCAAATGAATATGAATGGGGTACCTGTTCAGATACTACTACAAATATCCCAGATGATACTAATTTCATATCCATTTCTCAAGAAGAACATAACGCAGAAGATAGATCTCTTGAATTTGGTCCACAACATATCTATGATGTTCAGGAAAGCGAACAGAAATATTACGAACAAGTCTATGTAGAAGATGATACCATCGAAGACCTCGATGAAACCATAAATTTCTTTAAAAACAAGACCCATCACGATGATAACTCTATTCTAACACTCACAGCAGCTGAACTTGACCCACCCAATGATTCCTTACCACTTGTCTTCCCTGATCTCATCGACTGGACTGAACCTGAGACTCCTGATATCCCAATTTTTCCAGATGATGAATCTATTATTCACTACCTATGTACCGTAAATCCCGAAACAGGCTCTACCAGTGAACCGCATAACGACGTCTGTTCTTCAGGGAGTGCCAAGTCTCTCAGTCACAAAAATGAATCAAATAATGAATCTAATGCTGAAAACCAGTCAATGGCAGCAATGGATCCCAAAAAAGTAAAAATAAAGGGCGCATCTGAGGGTGAAAACCCTTATAAGGCACCTAATGATGGGAGACTTGACACTCTTCCTGAACATTTTCATGAACGATCACCCATATTGATCGAGCCCACTCAATCAATCAACATTGGTACCCCTGAAGCCGTTAGAAACATTCACCTTGCAGAATCTCTGACCGAAGAGGAAAGATTGGCATTCATCATCTTCTTTAAAGGACAGCAAATTAACTTTGCCTGGTCATATGCTGATATGCCTGGGGTGGATCCACACTTAATCATGCATCACTTGTCCATCTCTGCAGGGGTCAAGCCAGTCAAGCAGAAACTACGAAAGATGAATCCACAGATAGCACTCATGGTCAAAACAGAATTAAAGAAATTATTAGATATCGGATTCATCCGACCTATTGACTATGCAGAATGGATTTCTAACATTGTTCCAGTCTCAAAACCAGATGGTAGTATCAGAATATGCACTGACTTCAGAGATGTCAATAAAGCTTGCCCAAAGGATGACTTTCCTCTACCAAGTATTGATATAATTGTAGATCTCACAGCAGGCCATGCAATGCTCTCATTAATGGACGGTTTCTCAGGTTATAATCAAATCAAAATAGCTCCTGAAGATCAAGACAAAACAGCATTCACCTGTCCTTGGGGAACTTACTGTTGGAATGTAATGCCTTTTGGCTTAAAGAATGTCGGAGCCACTTACCAAAGAGCAATGACAACCATATTCCATGATATGATGCACACATTTATGGAAGACTATGTGGATGATTTGCTAGCCAAATCCTTCACCAGAACTGAACATCTTGGAATCCTAACAAAGATCTTTGATCGATTGCAGAAATTCAAAGTCCGACTCAACCCTAAGAAGTGTGTCTTCGGGGTTACATCAGGCAAGTTACTAGGTTACATCGTCTCAGCTAAAGGTATTGAAGTAGATCCCGCAAAGGTACAAGCCATCATGGATATGCCACCACCAAAGAATATCAGTCAACTTTGATCTCTCCAAGGACGACTTCAATCAATCAGACGATTCATCGCTCAACTAGCAGATAAAAGTCTGCCCTTTAACCACTTGTTACACAAAAATGTGCCATTCAAATGGGAGACTAAATGTGCAGAATCTTTTTACCAACTTAAACAGTACCTGATGAATCCTCCAGTTCTAGTACCACCAATTGCAGGAAAGCCTCTTATATTGTATATATCAACAACAGATGTTTCACTGGGGGCATTATTGGCACAAGAAGATCAACAAGGAAAAGAACACGCCATATATTATATCAGTAGAACATTGAATGGATATGAGCTCAATTATACATTCATTGAAAAGGCTTGCCTAACAGTTGTTTTTGCATCTCAAAAGTTCCGACATTATATGCTAGCACACACTATCAAGCTAGTAGCCAAAATTGATCCTCTCAAATATTTACTCAGCAAGGCAGCTCTCACAGGCCGATTAGCTAAATGGGTTATGATTCTCAGTGAATTTGACATCCATTACACAGAAAGACGCGCCATCAAGGGACAAGCAATTGCAGATCAGCTGGCTAACACACCGTTACCAGGAAAACAAATCATGGACATTGAATTTCCAGACAGGGACGTTTTTGCTCTTTCCTTCAAACAATGGATCCTATACTTTGATGGATCCTATACCCAACATGGTTCAGGGGCCGACATTCTATTCATCACCCCTGAAGGACACACTATGCCAAGATCATACAGGCTTATGTTTCCATGTACAAATAATATGGCTGAATATGAAGCATTGGTCATAGGCATCAAAATGGCTGTCGAATGGAAGATCACAGAATTAAAAGTCTATGGAGACTCACAATTGGTCATCAATCAAATCAACAACAATTATCAGACAAAGGATGATAAGCTACTACCCTACAAACGGATGGTGGATGATTTCAAACAGTATTTTGTGCACATCACTTTTGAGCAAATACCAAGGTTAAATAACAAAGCCGCCGATGCAATGGCTACGATCGCTTCATTACTACAAATTCCAGAACAACAGAGTCGTTATGAGTTCCTGGTAGAGCAACTGTTCTCTCCCGCCTATGACCATTCTGAATCTCATGTTATATATGCCTTAACCGGTTCAGATTCTCCGTTATATGGACCAATATATGACTACCTCAAGCATAATATATTACCCATTGACCAATCCCGCAACCAAAAACGTAACTTTATCCGACAAGCTGCCCGTTACACCCTTACCGCTGATACCTTATATCGTCGAGGTCTAGATGGTACTCTTCTTCGTTGTCTTGATCATAATGATTCTGATTCGGCTTTACACGAGCTTCACGAAGGTATTTGTGGTACACATTCGAGTGGCACTACTCTTGCTAAAAAGCTTCTACGAATGGGATACTACTGGCCTACCATGGAAAAAGACTCATATCATTTCGCCAAGAAATGTCCTAAATGCCAAATCCATGGCAATTTGATACATGCACCAGCACAGGAACTGCAACCATTTACCACATCCTGGCCCTTTTGTCAGTGGGGATTAGATCTGGTAGGCAAAATACATCCTTCATCTTCAAATGGACACAAGTTCATTATAACCGCCACAGAATACTTTACCAAATGGATTGAAGCAGTTCCCATGACCATAGTAACTGGGAAACAAATTGCTTCTTTTATCTTAAATTATCTGATCTGCAGATATGGTATTCCAAGTTCAATTGTCACAGATAATGGACGACCTTTCAAAAACCAAGATGTGCAGGAACTATGTGAAAAATTCAAAATCCAGCATCGATTTTCTACACCATACTATCCACAAGGAAATGGTCAGGCAGAAGCATCTAACAAAACGATCCTAAAAATCCTTAAGAAAACAGTGAATGATGCAGGCAAAGATTGGCATATACAACTCAATCCAGCTCTTTGGGCCTACAGGACTAGCATCCGCACACCTACAGGGGCAACACCATATTCCTTGGTATATGGATCAGAAGCTATTTTACCCTTGGAGGTAGAAATTCCATCTCTTAGAGTCTCTTTGAAAGGCTTAATTCCAGATGAAGAGTATCGGGTAAATCGACTGCAAGAATTGGAACTATTAGATGAAAGACGACAACATGCTTATACTCATCTCAAAGCATATCAACAACGCATGTGCCGGAGCTACAATCATAAGGTTATTCCTCGTAACTTCAAAGTGGGTGATTTAGTCTTAAAAGAAAATCCAAGAAACCAGCAAGATAGAGAAAAGAAAGGAAAATTTGAACCTAACTGGTTGGGTCCCTATGTCATCATTTCAGTCTATGGATCAGGTGCTTATCAGCTAACAAATTCTGAAGGAGATGTGCTTGATGATCCAACTAATAGCATTCATCTAAAAAAGTACTATACTTAAAGTAGCCTAGTGCACGGAAAACGCCAAAAAAAATAAATAAATAAATAAACAAATGGTGAAAACCTGGTAAACAGGCGCCTTTGTGAAAGGCCGACTCCTTTCTCTATATCCATGCCATTTTATCCATCAAAACACTCTCGGCCATCACCCGACACTTAGCATATATCTCTCCAGGATATACTTAGCGTAGTCACTATCCTGGGTTATTCATCTACCACATTTTCCCATAGCTTGGAAATCACTGTACATACTCATATCCAGCAGAAACATTCATCTAGGGACATTAGACTATTCAAAAAGTTGCAAACATTCAAGACATGCCAACTATTGCAAAAACTTAGACATCTGACATCCAACAAACACAACTACACTACATCACAACAACCAAAAACACGAACAATACACCAAAAACTTAAGGATGGATGATTTTCTGAAGTACTCAATGTTGCATTATCGTATTAAGGTCTTGATTATTTTGCATTTTGAACTTTTTAAATAAATTGGAATCTTTTCCTTATCTCATCAAAAGCTTCACAGCCAGAGATCATGGAAAACTTCCAACATTTTCTTAGTCTTCTGTTTGGGAGGCGATCACTTGTATTGTATGAATATTTGCCTCGAGACGTGATTCATATCACTGAAGGCTTGATCCCATTTCATGCATTATAAATGATCTACTCTTGTATGTTTACGCAATACGCACTCAGGTCGTCCTGGTTCAATTATACCTTGGCGCTTGTGCTATCTTGCAAAATTAAAAATCATGTAAATTTTACTCAGGTCATTATGGTTCAATTATACCATTATGCTTGTATAAATTTTCAACATATCCTAAACAAATCAATGCTCAATGATGATATTTACAAAAAAAGCAAATTAATGGTTATATCGGATGGCAAATACAGAATGAGAGATGATCCAAACACAATTAGTTGCATATCATTTTACAATTAGTTGCATATCATTTTACAATTAGTTGCATCTCATTTTATAAAAAGTTGCATCTCATTATTATCCCATCTATCATTATTACATCATTACACATCATCTTACATAAAGCAGCATGTTAACATCATACATCTCATTTTCAAGATACGTCTCATAACATATAAAAACAC
Organism: Cryptomeria japonica; assembly: GCF_030272615.1. Taxonomy (NCBI): domain Eukaryota; kingdom Viridiplantae; phylum Streptophyta; class Pinopsida; order Cupressales; family Cupressaceae; genus Cryptomeria; species Cryptomeria japonica. Next base: position 674,034,560 of record NC_081409.1, on the reverse strand, counting down.
ACATTCTACATCATACATTACATCATATATAAGCATTACATCATCATGTAAAAAGGAAGAAGCACACATACAACATCCATCCATAAACACATCACATCAGTCAAAAATGGTGCTCCATATATATATATCTCTCAAAATGATCAAAATCTACAAAATGTGTCACAACTGTGTCCAGTACAAAGAATACACTGCTCAAAATACAATAGAGACCATGTCTCTCAAGTATGACTATCCCCTGATGGAGATGGTCTAGCCCCTGAGGCACCTGCTCTCGGATCGGCAGGAGGGTCCTGTCCCGCTGGCCCTGTCACTCCACGGCTCTCCGATCGTGTCCCGGCCGTTCGAGATCGACTCGATCTCGACTGCGCAAAGCTCTCTACACACCGCTCTCGGGGAACCGCCTCCTCATAGTGCTGCCTGTAATATGCCGCCTCCTGCACACTCCGTGTCAGCTCTCTCAGGGTGTCTCTCAAGGGACCACCCGCCGCAGCTCTCTGAACGGTCGCCAAGGCCTCCTCTGCTCGCCCCCGCCGCTCCATCTCGGTATCTCTCTCAGTGATCAACTGAGAGATCTGCCTCTGATACGTCAAAATCTGTGCCTGCAGCTGCTGCACAGTGATCTGAAGCGTCCGGATCTGGGCGTCCTCTATGTGTCCCGGCACTCGAACCCGTAACGGTACCTGTGCTGGCGCCACTCCCCCCACTCGGCCTGTCCTGGGTACGGGAGGTGGAAGAATATATATCCTCCTCCTCTGTACTGGCCTCCCCACCTCCTCCTCTCCTCCTACTGCCGCTAGTACCTCTGTGACTCTGCCCTCTCTCCCGGCTCCAATAGCCAATCCTCCCCTCCCTCTCTCAATCCGACCCTGTCGCACTGCCCTCTGCACACCTCTCCCTCTCCTCCTCCCTCCATCACCCCCATCATCTCCATCATCCCCCTCATCTCCCCCGTCTCCCTCCTCTCCATCTGAATCAAAAACCGGTCTCATCTCCTCTGGATCTGAGATCCTAGCCACAGCCCGAGCAGCAAATAAACGAGCGAACTCGTCAGTCATACCAGCATCCTGTATCTCTGGGGCATAGTCCCAGATCTGCCCAGCCAAACCAGTAAACTCCTCAGTCACAACGACACTGTCAATAGTCGGCCCCCAATCGGCCACATCCTGCTGCCGCCGTGCATATAAACACGTCCCCTGTGGAACACCCTGCTGCCTCCCGAACTGCCTCAAAACTCGGGTAACCAAAAACCGCTCAATAACGAACGGGGTCCTCCCAATCAAATGCCTCGTCATAAACACAAAAGGCATCTCTATACCATCCTCGGCCCATACCTCGCAGCCTGTGTACGGTCTCCAGATGACCGTATCTATGTCATCAAAAACCCTCCTCCAGTGCTCTAGTTTGCCCAGCTTACGCTGGACAACTAGGCCTCTATAACCATATGCATAAGCTGCCCCCACGGGCCTATCCCTATCTGCCAATGGCCTCGCTGCTGGAATATGCTCCCAGCACCATACCTGTAAGAGTGTCACCCCTACTGATAAACTCCCATATCCGAGGTATACTACCTCGTGCAGGCTCTTGTAAAGGTGGGCCAGCATCGCTGACCCCCATGCAAATCTCCGGCCCTGTGTGACCATCTGCTCCAGAACTAGCCCCCATCCCACTGAAAATCCCTTTGACCTGCGATCAGGACAAAGGAAACCTCCAATAAATCCTGCCAATACAGATGGCAGCGGTGCATAATCCAGATCCAGGAACTCCTGCCACGGGATCTCATACCCACAGACGCTCTCATCCTGAAAAATCCGGCGCAGTGCCTCTGTGCCGCCCTCCTCTGTCTGCTCATAGGGCAATATAGCCCCTACCACAGGAATACGCAGGATACGATAGCAGTCCTCTGGTGTCACGGTCATCTCCCCAGTGGCAAAATGGAAGGTGTTCGTGTCACTATGCCACCTCTCTGCCAGTGCTGTCAAGAGTCCCCGGTTCACAGTGAACCGAGGCATATCCAAAAGTGAGGTCAATCCACACCTCTCAATAATATCTAAGTCTGCCTGTGACAGACGCGGTATCAGTGTCCATGGTCTCGGGAATCTCTCCCTCGACTGCACGATCCCCAATCGCTCCTGTCAACAAACAAAACATATCCAATATCAGATTCTACATCAATAAAAAGATATCAAAATACAACTCACATCAAATACATGAAACAAATTTGCTCATCTACATCAAGTTCAAAAACCTATCATTCCATATCAACTTGTAAAACAACTCAAGTTCTCAAAAACCATATCAAAACTTGTAAAACAACTCAAGTACCACAATCACAAACTTGTAAAACAACTCAAGTTTCCCACCCATATCAAAACTTGTAAAACAACTCAAGTTTCCAACCCATATCGGCTTGTAAAACAACTCAGGCTTTCATATGCATTTTGAACATAAAACAGATAACACAAATAAATCATGTTCTGATCCCCACACATAGCTTGATATCTATACATAACTTGGAAACATTCACATCAAAACAAGTTATACAAATGCTCATATTGCATACATGCATCAAACACACGACAGACACGCAAAAACACCACATTTTAGATCGACCACAACACAAATTTTTCCTGGATGCGCTAAAACAGACATGAAATGCGCTAAAAATGACCCACGCGCTAGGCTGTTCGTCTTACGCGCTAACCTCTTTGTCTTATGCGCTATATTCAATCCATGCGCCACGCTGCCTTTCCTAAGCGCTAATCTATTCACCCTATGCGCTAGACTATGTCTATGCGCTATTAATTTCCTCCATTGCGCTACCTAAACTAACCTATGCGCTAGACTCTGTCTACGCGCTAATATATCCTCCCTAGGCGCTCGCCTTTTCATTCTATGCGCTAGAAACACTCTGTGCGCTAATCTAATCTTCCTACGCGCTACCTGTTAAACCTAATGCGCTAGGTTATGATCATGCGCTAACCCTCCGGCTTCCTGCGAACTTCTATGCATCCTATGCGCTAGGTCAAAGTGATGCGCTATCCTGTTTCCCTGACGCGCTAACATTGGCTTTACATGCACTGTTTTCCTTCTACGCGCTAACCGAGAACTCCTATGCGCTACCAAATATTTTCGGACGCGACCCCTAAATTTGACCCCTATGCGCTAGTTTGCATTGCGTATGCGCTACTGTTTAACTTAGACGCGCTAAACCGCAACGCCCGAACTTAAAACTTCACAAAACACCTAAAAACGACACAATCAAAAATCAAAAAAGGGTCAAAAATGTTGACTTACTGGTGGTCCATACGCCGCAGGTCTCCGATATCTCCGAACGCGCTCGAAACGGTGTCTGTGGTAAGGAATCGGCATTTTCTCTCCAGAGCAAATTCTCTTCTCTTCAAAGTACACAAACACAAATGAATTCAAATCAAACCTTTTTCCCTTTTTATAGGAGAAAATTAAAATTAGGGTTACCTAACTGGGCCTGTAATATGGTCGTGGTCTCCCCTCTACTAAAACATTTTTAATTTTTCGGGAGATGAATCAATTTACACACTAACTACACGCATGAAATCCTACACATCATACAAACGACATCAATTTAAATCAGAAATTTTCCAACCAAAAATAAAAATAAAATATATTGATTCATCTCCCGAGGGGGCATCACATCAAACATCGAATCTGGGGCATCGCATTGAATCTGGGGCACGACTTGCAAATCAAAGAACGACACACAAAAATTGCATTTAATCATAAATCATAATAGGACATCATTTTCTTTGAATTAACATGTGCACACACGTCACTTCAAAGAGGGGCAAAATGTAGACGCATAAAAATGACCATATTCCTAAATGAATATTTTATGTTCATTTTTCTATTTGATTAAATCTAATTATCCACATTCTTCTATTTTATTAAATAAACTATTCAATTTATTTAAATAAAATTCACTATACCATTTAATGAATAAATCATTTTATTCAATTAAATCCCCCTAGCCACTTTTAATTAAATTCAAATTTAATTAAATAGTTATCCTAAATTGAATAAATCAAATTTATTTAATTACAACCAAATTGAATGAAAATCAAATAATTCAATTAAATCCTATTATCCCCCCATCCACTTGCAAAATCCCAAACCCCTTCCTAACCCCTTCTAGAATATTCTAACCAATTCTAATTAACCTAAACCCCCTCTAAACTTTGTCACATCCCTAAGCAAAGGGAGGTCACTTCTCAAATGGCCCAAAGTCTTGGATAACCATTGAAGGTTTTCAACCTTCAACCACCAAAAACCCTAAAGTCTTTGAAAACCATTGAAGGCTTCCAACCTTCAACCACTTAATCCACAAAGTCTCCAATAACCATTAATGGTTATTTCAAACCCTCCCACATGGTTAAAACATTTGTTTTGACTCAACCTCTATCCAACCCAAGGGTCTCATCAGGTCATTAATGCTTTGACCATGATTATCTCTTAATCATTTGCACAAAGGTTTATCCCTGGATTAGATCCTAATTCAGTGGGTAAACCTAACTTAGACTTGACCCTTAGCCTTTAGATAACCATGAGGTCTCCTCAGGCCTTTAATGCCTCCAACCTCTTCTTTCAACCCAATCTGGTGTGGACATTTGTCACCATTTCATTGGTGCCAATTGTGCACATGGATTCAAGACTTTCAAACTTGGCCCTTGATTAAGCCATTCAATCTTGACCATCCATTGCCCTGTTTATGCTATAAATAGAGCTCTCATTCCTCCATTCTTAACAATCATCTTTCAAATTTGAAGCATCACACTTATGCTCAAATTGTTTCAAGCTTTCATATCATCTTATGCTCTTCATTTAGCCTCTTTTAGATCAGAATTAATCATGAACATGCATGCTAAAGTAGTTTATTTATCATTTTAGCTCAATCATAGATTAAATATAGTATGCTAGGATAGTATCCATACTAACCCTGTCATCTTATCATTTAGTTTGTTGCATTTTAAGCATCTCATCTAGCTTATAACACATCTCATACTAAGATCAGTTAAAATCTCTCTCGTTCTCATATTTGCCATCCCTAAGCCATTTTGCTCAGTAATCTGAGAGCAAAACATTGGTTTGAGGGACATTGTGAGATAGAGAACCATGGGACCTTCCTTGGGAAGCTGAGTAACGCATCGTTACTCCATAGCTTGCATCAAGAAGTCCTGTGTGTGTGTGTGGATTGATATTTATCGTAATTTTCACATATTTAGTTTTATTAATCCATTTTTCCCACATACAAAGAGAATTAGGACACTGAATGATCCAACAGCTATAACAAATTTTTAGATAACATATTTTTTTCAGCCTAGTTGCAGACACACACAAAACCAACCAAAGAAATGAGGCCGACTGCTATATAGCGAAAATTGCAAAGGTTAATGTCCCAAAATTCCCCACTACTTGAATTTGTAGAAGTAGCACCTATGTAATTAAGATTTGAATTCTCTCTGTACATCTGTTATTAAAAAACATCTTTTGAGAATAAGTGCTCTTTTATTATTAAAAAACTTGTAATTACTTTCTGTTATTCTTTTTCAATAGTGTAGGTTCTGTCTGGGATGTAGAAAATTGTTTTTCATAATTTTGTTCATAAGGGCAAGCTTCTGTCATGTTTTTATTTCATAATAGTGTATGGTTTGTTTTTAAAACACTAGAAAAGTATGAGCTTAGGTCAGGAATGGAATGGAAGGTTTGTAACGTTATCTGGAGCAATGAATTAGATATTCAATTTTGTTATTATAAATTGTTTAAAATTTAGAATATTAAATAACATTTAGATATATTTATATTTTAGTTTTGATATTTTATTCTAATTTAATGTGGATTTAATTCAGCAATTATAAAAAATTTAGAATGTTAATATATTAATTTTATTTTCTTTGATTATTGAAGTGGATATTTAAACCTCAATTAGAACATATTATATTCTTCTGACATATTAAATTTATTTAATCTATATCAAATAAAATATTTTATTTTAAGATATTTTTTTATTAAAATATTTTAATAAGTTTGAAATAGTTTCCTAACCTAATCAAATTGTTAACATTTAAATTATGTATTAGTGTAATTTTCATTTGGTGTAGATTGATTTATTAGATGTCGATAATCAGAATACTTATTGATAAAATTTAAATTAATCTTTGAGACAATGTTTTATGGATTATTTTATCAAAAAAAAGAAGATTATTAATCTTTGTATATAGTGAACTATGAGAAGATTTTCAAACTTTAAATTAGTCTTTGTATGTACTAGTATTTCACTCAATATTTTATTAATGTTTGTAATGATTTGAAGTGGGTGTTTTATTATTAGAAAATTCTAATGGATTATTAATCTTTATATAGTTTGAAATGGATTATTTTAATTGTCCAAATTTAAATTGGACTATTTGAAAAAATTAATGTTTGAATTCTTACTTTTTTGAATTGAAAATATATATATTTGAATGTACACAAGAGTTTGAATATATTTGAATGTACTAAAATGTACATTTTTAATGTTTGATCTTTAAATATAGTATGGATGTATTTTTTTTTTTTTTCATAATAATTATAAAAAAAAAATGTTTTATAGTTATTTATATTTTTAAATTTTATTTAAATGACTCTTGTTTACCTATGAACTTAATCTATTCACATGATGTTAGGTTCAATGACTTTTTCATGGATTTCAATTTTTAATGGTAAATTAATAATTTAATGCATAAGAAATGTAAGTTAAAAATGGATTGAATATTAATGTTATTTTATTTTTAATCAATTTTTAAAAGCCTTTATTTGGTTGTCAAGTTGACCAATTTGTTGTTATTTAAAAGTATTCATAGTCATCCATTTCTTATGGAATAACACATCATAGTATCATCTATTGTTGAATTTTATATTTACTTAAACATGTGTTCCTTTTTATGGTATGAGTCTATTCAATTCTTATGATTTTTGTGTTTTATTTATGTTACTATATTTGCCTTATGAAATATGTGGACTTTTTAAGATCCATTTGAATCTTATGTTATATGTATTGAGTGTGCTTCATTTTATACTCTATAAACTTTGTTTAAGTTAGATAAGTGTTCTTATGGTTTTTTATGTGTTTGAACTATAAAGTGTGATCCAATTCATGTGGTTCATGTGTGTTTGAACTATTAAGTGTTATGAAATATGTGGACTTTTTTTGATCCATTTGCATCTTATGCTATATGTATTGAGTGTGCTTCATTTCATACTCTATAGACTTTATTTGAGTTAGATGAGTGTTCTTATGGTTTTCTATTTGTTTGAACTATGAAGTGTGATCCAATTCACGTGGTTCATGTGTTTGAACCATTGAGTGTGATCTAATTGAAAAATATTTGTGAATTTCTTTGTGGCTTGATGATGCTTATGTTTGAGCACATGTATCTTGAACTTCTTATGGTTTAGAAGAAGATGGGGTATACTTGCTAAGCCTTGGCCTTTATTTCGTGTTTGAATTTCTACTATCCTATAGTTTGGATAACCTATATTTGTGCATTGACATTCATTGTTTGTATGTGTGTACTTGAGCTTTTGAACATAGAATGACATATATGCATGTTTGTGTGTGTGCATGTGTACATGTATGCATGCATGCATGTATGTGTGTGTGTATGGATGCATGTACCATATATGCATGTATACATGTATTCATGCATGCATGGATGTACATAATGTATGCATCTATGTATGTATAAATGCATACATGTATATATGCCTACATTTGTGCATGCATGTGTGTATGGATGCATGCATGTATGTATGTACATATGTATGTAATGTATGCATGTATGTATGTACATATGTATGTATGGATTTATGTATGCAATGTATGTATGTATGAATGCATGCATTGCACACACACACATGCATGAATTTATACATACATAAATACATTAATACATGTGATACACATCCATGCATGTGGATTCATATGCACACATGCATACATCCATACATGCACTCATCCATGAATACATAAATGCCTACATCTATGCATGTATGTATGGATGGATGCATGCAATGTATGCATATGTGCATGTGAATCCACATGCATACATGTGTATCACATGTATTAATGCATTTATGTATGTATAAATTCATGCATGTGTGTGGGTGCATACATGGGTGCATTCATATGCACACATGCATACATCCATACATGCACTCATCCATGAATACATAAATGCCTACATCTATGCATGTATGTATGGATGGATGCATGCAATGTATGCATATGTGCATGTGAATCCACATGCATACATGTGTATCACATGTATTAATGCATTTATGTATGTATAAATTCATGCATGTGTGGATTCATATGCACACATGCATACACCCATACATGCACTCATCCATGAATACATAAATGCCTACATCTATGCATGTATGGATGGATGGATGTATGCATATGTGCATGTGAATCCACATGCATACATGTGTATCACATGTATTAATGCATTTATGTATGTATAAATTCATGCATGTGTGTGGGTGCGTGTGTGTGGATTCATGCATGCATGCATGTAATATATGAAATTATTTATGTATGGAATGACATATATGCATGTTTGTGTGTGCATGGATGTATGTATTCATCCATGCATGGATGTATGTAATGTATGCATGCATGTATATATGCCTAAATGTATGCATGCATGCATGTATGTATGTATGCATATATACATGCCTACATGTATGTATGTATGCATATATACATGCCTACATGTATTTATGGATGCATGCATGTATGGATGTATGTAATGTATAAATGTGTGCATGTGAGCATGTGAATCCACACGCATGCATGTGTATTTATGTATGTATAAATTCATGCATGTTTGCGGGTGCGTGTGTGTGGATTCATGCATGCACATGCATGTAATATATGAAATTATTTATGTATGGAATGACATATATGCATGTTTGTGTGTGCATGGATGCATGTATTCATCCATGCATGGATGTATGTAATGTATGCATACATGTATATATGCCTAAATGTATGTATGCATGCATATATACATGCCTACATGTATGCATGCATGCATGTATGGATGTATGTAATGTATAAATGTGTGCATGCGAGCATGTGAATCCACACGCATGCATGTGTATCGCATGTATTAATGCATTTATGTATGTATAAATTCATGCATGTGTGTTTGTGTGCGTGTGTGTTCATGTATGTGTGTGGATATGCATGCATGTATGTATGTATGTATGTATGAATCGATGCATGAATAGATGTATGTAATGTATGTATGTATGGATGGATGATGGATGCATGCACATACATGTATGGATATATATGTATGTAATTTATGGAAGCATGTATGTATGGATGGATGCATTGATGCATTGATGCATGTATGTATGTATGTATGTATGCATGAATCGATGCATGCATATATGCATGTACAAATGTATGTAATGTATGGAAGCATGTATGTATGTATAGATGCACATGCATATGTATGTATGTATGTATGGATGGATGGATACATGCATGTATGTATGGATACATGTATTTATGGGTGTATGGAAGCATGCATAGATGTATGCAATGTATGGATGGATAGATGGATGGTTGGATGGATGCATGCATATGCATGTATGGATGTATTTATGTATGGATGCATGTATGTATGTATGTATGGATGCATATATGTATGAATCGATGCATGCATATATGCATGTATAGATGTATGTAATGTATGGAAGCATGCATGTATGTATGTATGTATGTAGGTATGGATGGATGGATGCATGCATGCATATGTATGTATGTATTGATGCATGCATGCATAACATGAATGTATGGATATGTGTATGGGTGCATGCATGGATGGACATATGCATGTATTTATGGGTGTATGTATTTATGCATGTATGTATGAATAGGTGCGTATGGAAGTATGTAATGTGTGCATGCATGTATGTAATGCATGTAATCTATGCATGCATGCATGTATGTATTCATACATGTATGCACACATGCAACATGTATGGATGCATGCATGCATGTATGTATGTCTAGAGATATAAATTGTACTCCTTTAATTATGGAGTCCAGTTTCACTCTCTCCTAGCAATCATTTTAGTATTTTCACCTTCCTATATGCATTATATGACCTTTTATTACATTAAATTAATATTTAATTCAATATTGTGAGTCCTAATTCAACACTTTACTATTTGGGCCCTTAATTTAATTAGGTGTGTAGCACTGACTTGTTGTGTAAAATAAATGTGGGTGCTTCTCTTAATCAACATCATTCTCTTTTTGTTCACATCTTTGATAATGTTGGTAAGCAGACTTTAGGTACATTTACCTAAATGTATGTATGGATATATGCATGCATGTATGTATGCATGCATTGATGCATGCACAAATGTATGTAATGTATGGAAGCATGTATGTATGTATAGATGCACATGCATATGTATGTATGTATGTATGTATGGATACATGTATGGGTGCATGTATTTATGGGTGTATGGAAGCATGCATAGATGTATGCAATGTATGGATGGATAGATGGATGGTTGGATGGATGCATGCATGTATTTATGTATGGCTGCATATATGTATGAATCGATGCATGTATAGATGTATGTAATGTATGGAAGCATGCATGTATGTATGAATGCATATGTATGTATGTATGTATTGATGCATGCATGCATAACATGAATGTATGGATATGTGTATGGGTGCATGCATGGATGGACATATGCATGTATTTATGGGTGTATGTATTTATGCATGTATGTATGAATGGGTGCATATGGAAGTATGTAATGTGTGCATGCATGTATGTATGGATGTATGTAATGCATGTAATCTATGCATGCATGCATGCATGTATGTATTCATACATGTATGCACACATGCAACATGTATGGATGCATGCATGCATGTATGTATGTCATAAGTCATATAATGCATGCATGTATGTATGTCTAGAGATATAAATTGTACTCCTTTTATTATGGAGTCCAGTTTCACACTCTCCTAGCAATCATTTTAGTATTTTCACATTCCTATATGCATTATATGACCTTTTGTTACATTAAATTAATATTTAATTCAATGTTGTGAGTCCTAATTCAACACTTTACTATTTGGGCCCTTAATTTAATTAGGTGTGTAGCATTGACTTGTTGCGTAAAATAAATGTGGGTGCTTCTCTTATATACATACATGTATGCACACATGCAACATGTATGGATGCATGCATGCATGTATGTATGTCATAAGTCATATAATGCATGCATGCATGTATGTCTAGAGATATAAATTGTACTCCTTTTATTATGGAGTCCAGTTCACACTCTCCTAGCAATCATTTTAGTATTTTCACATTCCTATATGCATTATATGACCTTTTGTTACATTAAATTAATATTTAATTCAATGTTGTGAGTCCTAATTCAACACTTTACTATTTGGGCCCTTAATTTAATTAGGTGTGTAGCATTGACTTGTTGCGTAAAATAAATGTGGGTGCTTCTCTTATTCAACATCATTCTCTTTTTGTTCACATCTTTGATAATGTTGGTAAGCAGACTTTAGGTACATTTACCTTGCCTATTAAGGTAGCTCTTACTATTACCTAAAACTATGCATGTCATGCTCGCTACACTTACATATAACCTTCTTCTAGGTAGACCTTGGATATATGGTATGCAAGTAGCCCCTTGTACTCATCATTACAAACTCAAGTTTATATATGAAATGAAGATGTAAACTTCAAAGGGTGATAAGAAGTTACAAATTTATTTGCAAATGGAAACACGAGATCTCAACCTTCTTCAATTCTTTCTCTAATACAAACAAATGCACCATCTCCTATTAAAGTTACTCTTTCACATGAAGAGGTCCTCTTGGAGGATGATTGAGGGTCATTAAACTTTACACCCTCCTTTATAGGAGAATACAAAAATTCCCATCTTTAGACTCAAGCCTTGAAGGAAGTGTGTCATTTGTTCAAGCTTCTCCTAAATCCTTTTCAACTTCTTCCAACACATGTCTTAATATTGATTGGGGCTCTCTAAACTTTATTTTGTAGACTTCCTTACAAATAATATTTTGTTTGTTTATCCTTGTCATTGTGTCCTAGTAACACCTTTTTTGCAATTGTTTGCCTTACAAAAGAAAGCTTTATTTGGCAACCTTTTTCAAGATGAGTTGACTAGTGCATAACATAACTTGTTAGAACTTTTGACTCCTTTCCACACGGATTACACAACCATAACACACTTTTTTGTCTCATAGAATTTGTGCTCCTTCATGGACCGCATAGCATAACATAGCTTGCTAGCTTGAGGAATCCATGTTCCTTTCCCTCTCTCTCTCCAATGAACCTACAATCACACTTTGCTAGTGTTGGATATGGTCTCTTCTCCCTTCATTTGGTGTACGTCGGTGCTCTTTTTAAGAGTCCACTTGTGCTCTTCCAATAATATACCAAGAATGATATTAGTGATTGAGACATTTTGACATCTAGGTCTTTCCAACTAGTTGAATTTGAACTTTTTGTTTTAGTACTAATATTGTTTTATTTGGGGGCTTGCACGTATTAATAGTATCCTATGTTTGGGGGCTTGTGCATCCCTCAAACTTAGTGATATCCTTTCTCTAGCTTGCCTTGCTATTAGATGCTCTAACGCTTCACTTCTAGTTAACCGTGAGTATGAGGTCATACTCCACCAAAGTGGGGGCTAAATGTAGCATCATAAATTGTACTCTAATTATGGAATCCAATTTCACATTCTCCTAGCACTCATTTTAGTATTTTTTGATTCTTTTATGCATTATATGACCTTTTATTGTATTAAATTAATATTTAATTCAATAGTATGAGTTCTATTTCAATACTTTACTATTTGGGCTCTTGATTTTAGGTGTGTCATTTATCTTTTATTATCTTAATTCATTATAAGCTCTACCTTATTTCAAAATTTAAAACAACTTTTTCCCCCTCTTAAATATTATAACCTTTCATATAAATTATAGGTTTGGATTCGAGATCCTATTATCTCATGATCTTAAAAATTTGGGTAGGTATTTTATTAGGAAATTGGCAACCGACGAACAATGTCTGATGCTTTTCATCAAAATTTTAGGAGGATAATATGTTAGTCTTTCCATTTTTAGAACTTTCCCTTGTGTAAAAAAATGATTATTTCAAGTTGGCCAAAAGTGTATTTTACATTAACATTCTTATTTAAGACATCATTTATAATTCATTTCATCATCTCTTATTATTATCTCATCATTATGTCATCATTCCAATTGAAGAGCAATTATTCTTCTCCAAGAGCATATATGAATTCAACGAGCAACAAGCTATTACAAGGCATCTTCAGTTATGTTTTCATGATTACTTTATGAAGGATTTTATAATGAATTATCATGTTATTGCATGAACACATGGAGGACTTATACTAAGAAAATTGCATCATCAATTGGAGGCATAATCATTTGAATTGAGCATTTCTATTCAAGCATTTAAATTTAAATTTCTATTTCATATTCATCATTGTTGTAGGGTTTGACTAAGGCAAGCCCCTATATAGCCCAAACACTTTTTTTTATCCTCTTGTGTACAGATTCAAGATCAAAAATAGGTTTCAGAGTCCAATTGAAGGCACATGAGCACTCAGGTGACATAGACAAAGGTTCCCAAAAAAATTCAATAGAAAACACTTGGACCATGTTAATTAGCATCATAGTCCTCTATTCAGGCTAAAATTTGGCAAGTTGAAAGTGTAGAGTCTCAGGGTCCTAGATCTAATCTCTATGCTTAATAATTCATCAATCTGGACAAGAATGCCTAGCATTAGTTTCCACCCAATTCAACTTAGATTTTTGTGAAACGTTCCTCTTTACATCCTCTTTCCAGATCTGGGTTTGTTATGTGGTTATCAATTCTACATTTGCTTGTTTATGTTGTTCATTACCAATTTTGCACCTTCTATAGCATTAGTTCTTCACATTCAATTTCCAATCAATTTATCTCATTTAATCAATTTCAAACAATAAGAGAATCAATCAATTAGGTGCCCAATTCTTGCTAATAGGTTTGAAGTTGAGGCCTAATCTCATTATTCTCCAATGTAATTTGCAGAACTGCATTTCATTCCTAATTTGAATGTTTAGTCTAGTGAATCTCTTTTCCCTCCATTATAGTATGCATGCACATACATACATATGTGTATGTATGGATGTATGCACATGCATGTAGGTATAGATGCATGCATATGTGTATGACCTTCATTGTGAGCATTTCATACATGAATGCACATATGTACATGTACACATGTATCCATGTATGTATGGATGCATGCACATGCATGTGTATGTGTATGTATATGACCTTCATTGTGTGTATGTGTGTGCTTGAGCATCAACCTTCATTTTTATGTGATTGAACTTAGAATGATATTTTTAAATCTTTTTGGCTTTTATTTTATATTTTGACTTGTTATTGTCATTTGGATTTTGGATTTTTCCTTATGGTTCTATGCATTTGAACTTTCAACTGTTATTCACTTCATATGGTCTATTAGGTTAAAGTGTGATTATTCTAATCCTTTGAAACATGGTATAATTTGAACTTTTGGCTCACTTTGTGTTTGTTTAACTTTAGACTTCTTATTGGGGTTTTGCCTTGATCTTTATTGTGTGTTTGAATTTAAAAAGGTATTTTTTAAATATCTATTTATCAAGTATGTGAACTTTTTAGCATTTATTTAAATGAATGTTTTTCTTGTTTGAACTTTGGATAAAGTGTATTTGATCCTTGACCTTCATTGTGGATATGTGCATGTTGTTTGAGCATTAGACTTTCAAATATATAATAATATTGTCTAAACCTTCAACTTCAACTTTATGTTTGTTTGTAACTTCAAAATTCTTATTATGGTTTAGACTTTGACATTTCTTCTTATGATTTCTATTTATTCTAGAGATATTAATTATGATTCATTGCATATGGTCTATGTGATTGAAGTGTCTACATCTATATCTACATCTACATCTACATCTAATATTGTCTACATCTACCACTAGTGGCCTCTTGCGAGAGATATTTGTTGTTGCATTTGTCCAACACCAAGACAACTAGTATTAGTAGTAGTACCCATGCCAACCCCACCAGTCGTAGTGGCACTTGACTAGACACTAATAGGAATATTATCCCCAAATTCAACACTAGTGACAGTGGCACTTGATTCACCACCAATAGGAATACCATGATGTGGTGGTTGGTTGTGGATTTGACCTTCTAACAAATGCGGGTGGAGTTAGAGGGTAATGAGTAGTACCTTTCCGTGATGAATTTGACGAATCAAATCCAATGATTGGTTTAACGGGAGCTTTTGATTTTGAATCTAATGAAATTTGTACCTCAAGTGGAAACCAAATGCCTTTTCCTGTGGGACCTAGACCACCACCTTCAAAACCCATTTTTTCCACATTGTTTGCCCCTTTGCTATATTTTTCCTTCATGGACTCATTGAATCCACCAAATATTGCAGGGACTATAGTAGTTGTTGGAGTGGCCTCAACCTCATACTCATTTTCATCATCACTCATGCCATATGTTGTTATGGGATGCTTCATATTCCACAATTTGCTAAACTCTTCATCCTTGTTGATAAAATCAAATTTTGCATTGGTCTTTGGTTCATCGAGATTCTTCCTCATAGTCCAAAAATCATCTATTTTGGTTTGAGTCCAAAATTTGTCTTTACATTCTTGCAAAATTGTTTTGGGGATAGATTTGTTAGATGGATTAGCAGATTTTTGGTAGAAATTGTAGGACCTCCTATTTTGGATCCCCTGCTCTGTTGTCCTCTATGTGTACAATGCCATAATTTGTGATGACAATTATTTTGTTGAAATGTTATTGTCACCAACAATTTTCTCCATCTCTTTTTTTTACCTCATCCCAGGAGTCCATGTTTATAAGATTTTCTAGCAATGGTTTACTTTTATGTTGACATAACCTTTCAGAGTTGTAATTTTTCTTAAACCTTGCTTGAACTACACCAATTGGATCATACTACCAAAGACCCTCATCACCAAAGCTAAAAACTGACAAAAAATCACGTGCCACATTGAATGTTTTTCTCTCAAATGTGAACCCTCCACATGAAAAAGGCAAGGAAGGAAATATGCTCTTCTTTTGATGACCATGAAAGAGCCTATATGTGCTCTCCAACTGTCATACACATTCCAATGCAAATACCCTCTTTGTCACATGTATTGAAAGTTTGTAGGGTTTTATTGTTGATTCATAGAACCTTAATACAATGTATTCTTCCATGAAGAACCAGTCAGGCATTTGTATTTGACTTCCAAGTTGAATGCAATCTCTACAAGACCTAGGCAATCCAGGCATTGGAGTGCTTGTAATTACATGAAACATTGGTGCCAAAATGAAGTCTACAAAATGGTTGTAGTTTTTTCTGTTATCATCCTTCCTTATCTTAGGTGTCCATTCATATATTGGACACTCAATTCTGTTTTGAGTCTTCTCATCAATCTTATAGTTCACAATGTGAAGATTGTTGATCTCGAATATTGCACGATACTTGGATAAAAGAAGATAGCATAAGTAGGATGAGAACCTAAATGTCTTACAGGAACCTTTTTTTATCATTAGTAATTGTTTTTGCATGGATTGAACAATGTGCTCAACAAAATTGTATCTTACTGTTTGACTTAGATAATGAATATTAAAAATCATTTCAAGAAGGCTAGCACCCATTTCCCTATCATTTTCCAATCCCAGGCAAAATGTCAGCAAGGAAATAGTATCCTGAACTCATGGATAAAAAATGTTATAATCATAAGGACGCTTATGATTTTGATCCAATGGAGTACCACACACTATTAGAGATCTGATAAATGAATCTCTATGACTTGGATCGACACTCTCATATTTCTCTGCCAGCTTTCCTAGGTCAATGTGGACATTTGAGTTTTGTGCTTCAAACCCTAGGCTTAACAAACGAGCCAATTCTCCCTCGGTTATAGATAGAATTTCCTCTTTTGTATTTTTATTGACAATTATTTTTTTATCTTCATCATAATTTTCGACACAGACCATGACAAATTCAGGGCAAGGGAATACTTCAGGTAACACCATGCTGCCCAATCCAACATCCCACGATTCAATTTTATTTGTACTTTGTTTTAACATTGTGTTGAAAATAGTAATTTTTTCTTAGTTTGGATCTCCCACCTTATTAGACAATGCATATCTAATTTCTATGATACGCTTTTTACTATGGATAGCAGGATCATAAATATCATGGTATTCATCAGTGAAACTTGGTGTTTTAACCAGTTCAGTTAGGTATTTTTATTTATTCACTTGGATTTTTGTTGAAATATTGATTTTTTGTTTCCCCATCGTTGTTATTGTTAATGGCTCAAAATAATTCTAGATACAATCTTGAAAATGCTAACCCTCAAATTGAACCACGAGATTCAAAAAAATAAAAAACGCGGGATGTAGGTGTTCAAGATTTTACCTGAAATTTCTATTTCACTAGATTGGCGTAGACAAACTCTGTTGCATTCCTTAGTCTAGTAGTCGTTTCTGAATCTCCCTGGATTTACTGTTTTGTCCAAGAAATGAAACACCATTATGAGTCACTTATTTTGGAAACATTGAAAAGTTCAAAAGTAATACCTAAAGGGCTAAATTTCTAGAATCATGTTGTAATTTTATAAATTATTATTAATATCTATTCACCATCAAAGGACAAAACATTCGTTGCTTCAATCTAAATTCTGAGGACAGTGGACATGTCACCAGTCATGAGTCACTTTTCTGGACTGTTTTTGAATTCTTTTTAATTATTTTCAACTTTTGTCCGAAATAGAGCTTATTAGACTTAATTATAGTTAATTAAATGTAAAACGTTCAATTCTGGCCGAAGTTCTCAAAAATGTGTTTACTTCCCACATTCATAACAAAATCCACCCTAAGCTATTGATCTATTCTCATCCAATGAACGATGGTATTTGTTGTCAATTATCGTGGGTCCTAGGACTTTTGCCATTTTTTGGGTCACATCACCAAATACGAGTCACTTTTCCGAACTGTTTTTGAAGTCTTTTGAATCATTTTCAACTTTTGCTTGAAATAGAGCTTTTTAGACTTAATTATAGTTAATTAAATGTAAAACGTTCAATTCCGGGTGAAGTTCTCAAAAATGTGTTTACTTCCCACATTTGGACCGAAATCCACACTAAGTCATTGATCTGTTCTCATCCAATGAACGATGATATCTATTGTCAGTTGTCATGGGTCCCAGGACTTTTGCCATTTTTTCGGCCACATCAACAAACATAGTGATACCTTATCATCCCATGGGCGTTTGGTGTTTTCGAGCGAAGTTAAGAAAAAAGTTTATCGTTTCCACTTTTGGTCTGAAATCCACCTTACATCGTTGATCTATGCTCATTGCTCATGAAAAGGCATGGTCTAAGACTCTGATGGATTTAATTTTCAAATTGTTTATCAAAGTGATGGTCCGAGACTCTGATGGATTTAATTTATTTCAATAATGGAAATTAGAAAATTATAGTTTTTTCTAATTAAATAAATACCACGTAGTGGCTCGTACTTGCCTTTATAGTATTATAATATCTACATATTGTAATAAAATAATTTTCTATGAGCCTATGAATTTATAGATAATAAATAAGATATAATATAATATAATGTAATGTATTGTAAATATTATTTAAAAATATTCAATTTTAAAGTATAAATGATATTAATGAAAGTGTTCCTTTAGGGCTAATCTTGAGGTGTGTTAAAGCATTCCTTTAGGGCTAATCCTAGGGTTGTGTGTGGTAGTGGGAAATTCCTCTCAGAGAGACTGGTTTGGTGAAGGGGAGAGTTGAAATCTACAATGGAGGCGGATTTCTTCTTCTCCTCTAATAAGAAGCTTGTCCCATTTGTGGGGAAGGTGACAGACAAAATATTGAAAGGCCTGTTCAAATGTAAGGACAAAAAGTTTGTTGATGCGGTGAAGCTTATCCTCTACAAAGACATTGCTTATGTAGGTCATTGCTATCAAACTAACAATGATATTTTGGCCCTCATAGCAGCATGGGGATTTGATGTTGAGGAGGAGGTGTTTAAGGTGCGGAACACCCTCACCACCCTCATTCAGGAAGACAACCTGGTGAATTTGGACACAATAATTGCGAGGGTGGTGCCATATGTGGGACTCGCTCTTGTCTAAGGGAGATCGAAGAGGGTGGCTACTATCTCATTTGTTATGTGGCAAGAGGAAGGGTTGATGAGGAGGTGTAGAAGACGAGCCAGACATGGATGATAGCAGTGAAATTGTGCACCAAGCTTATGCGTATGGAGGAATACCTCCATGCCCTGCATGTGATTGCTCAGGTTGAAGTTGGAAGAGATTTGTGCCCAAGAGAGGCAACTGAGAAGGCCTCCAAGGTGGTGGCTAGTGTTAAAGAGGACCCAGAGCTTTGTCACCTACTAGGTCTTCCTGCTCCTGAAGAGTCCTAGTGCTCTCTGGTTTGATGTGCTTTTTGATATGCTCCTCATGTTCTCCTTGGGGGTTAATCCCCCTTCTCCTCTTATGTATATGCTTTGAAATTTAAAATTCTTTAACTATGGAGAGTTGGACGGGTTATACTATGTCATCCAAATTGGGGTTGGTTTGCAATAGGGGTTTAGAATAGGTGTTTTGTAGTCTAGTGGTTTTGTGCATGGTAGAAAGATAAAATTGCCCACCACATTTTTTATCTTTCTTATATATTAATAAAATTATATAATTATTGATAGAAAAAAATTAATGAAAGCATATATATTTATAATTTCTATAAAATAGTAAATAATATTTATCTATATGGATTTTTTTTTTTTTTTGGATCGATAAAAGGCCAAGGGTCGTAATTTTATTAATAATTAATAAAATGCTACATTTTACAAACTCCATTCAGTGTGGGCACTGGTAGGAAAGAACAGAGTCAAGAAAACCTCAGGTCTTGCCCAGGACTATTAAAGCCAGCATAATTCCAAAAAATCCTAAATCAATCTAAATTACAAAGTTTCTCCGCCCTAGACTTAGCGAAAGAATTGAGACGACCATTTAGCATTTAGCTCCCTATTTACATGTCCAGTGATCTATTACATTATTATAAATAACATTATATTACATCAACTAAGGATTATCCTTTCACTATCTAATGATATGAATCATTCTCCAGATTTTAAGCTTTTTCATTGATGTCTATTATTTCCTGGTTAGCTTCCACTCTTCCTACCACGGTCCTGCAAAAACTGCTCAACAATTCTTCTGCAATCTCCTCTACAAGATGTTAGTAAAAAATTTGTTTATAAAACAGAGTATATGAATCCATAGTGATCATCAATCCGACAACTTTAACAGTTAGGAATTATCAAAAGCATAATGCGGAATGCCTTCAAATTACCAAAATACCCATGTATGATTACCTATTTATATCAAGTGTGATAAATTGTAAAAGTTCAAAGTTACTATTCAACTATATCGCTTCAAATTCTGACAGAGCTAATATACTAAAGCAAAAATAGCATTTTGAGGGTTTAAATTTTATAACTATTTTAACAAAATTTTGTCTCAAGCTACCCATTAAGCCAAGCCTAAGCCCTGGCCAGAATTTCTGGTTTCTCATTTACCCAAATCCCTTCCTTTGCAAGGTAGTTTTCAAACCAATCCTCACGACTGGGTCCTTGGACCTGAAAGAGCCAGAGGAGAAAGTTTAGGCTCTGCCTAATTTCAACTCTCCTCAATGCAAATTCACTTGCATCATAAATTGTTAGAATAGGCATCCTTGGGACAAAACGATTGTTTAGTATAAGGATATCATAGTGCCTTGGTTTGGGAATAGTTAATTCATCATCAATATTAACCAACACTCTATCCAATTCCACAAGGATTGTTGGGATGAAAACCTCCCTGCAGATTCACTCAACCACGTCTCTATCTCGCTCAATATACATGGCAACCGCAAGAAACATTGCAGCAATATCAGGATTAGCCCTAGTCCTATCATCACTTTTCATGAAATCATTTCCTACTATCTTGGCCACTACATGAATAACTACTTCATGCGGATACTGCAAGATGCCATGCAATCTTTCATTCATAATCTCTCCCCAGAAGGCCATTTGCCTTTTTGAGCTTTTGAGTCTTATTAGAGTATCCATCTACAACAAGGAGCTTTGTGATCTTAATCTCAAACGTCAGGGTGCGATCAAACATCTCCTTAATGCTAAATTTAAAGGTGAAATCTTACCTTGAGTAATAAATTCTAAGGGGACATATCATAAATATGTGTGAGTTGTGACTGTCAACCTTTACGCATAAGCCTCATATGCAACAAGGGACAGGACAAGGTCAGGAATCAGGATTGACCACATAGAAGAGAAATCAACATCCAGCTTCAAAGGTTGCTGCTAGAAGGACAAAAGCCAGCTTCATTCCTCGACAATAGAGAATGAGTGATACGTATCATCATTACTATGTCAGAGCCAACCTAGTTTCAAATCGCAAAATAGCAAGTTGCGTTGGCAATAGAAGGTGGACGAGATCTTTAAGGATCTAAATAATAAATGTATCATTATAGGCGGCAATGCCTTAAATATCTTTAAGGATATTTTCCAGCATTAGCAATGGTTAACTAGCAGTTATGATGTATGTTGCAGTTTTTTGAATGTTGCAGAAAAAATTACAACAAGTTAGTTGGACTTTTAATTCATATGTTTTTCACGAGATAAATATCTTTTTTAATATTTATAATCAATGATAATTAATGTAAAAATAATTAATGAAACGAACTAGAATTTTTTTTATATTAAATATAGAGGAAGAAACATTACATAAAAAAGATCACAGTATTAAATTTATTTCCATTGCTTAACAAAAAATTGAAATATCATAGCTCATAGACAAAAAAAATGTAGCTCATACACATTGCGATCCTTATTGGATGCTATCACTTACAGCCAATCCCTGACATTATATTTTTTCAAATACTTCTTTGTCAAGAATTTCAAATATCTTTTAGAAAAGGTCGTCTCAGAAGTGACACTGAGTTTGTTCTTTAACTTTAGAGAAGAAATTAGAATAGACTTGCTATTTTTTTATGGTGAAAATTAAATCTTATATCCACACAAATTAATAACTATTTAAGCTATTTCAAAACATAATGATTATGCTAAGTATCCTGACATGGCATGATGGCAGCAACAAATAATAAAATAAAATAGAAAACATTTTTATATCCATAAGAGACAAACTGAAACGAACTAGAATTTGCAAAATTATCATTAATATATATGTTTTGCAAATTTACAATTTTTACATGTCGAAGTTCCTCAAAAAATTTAAAGCAAAAATGAGAGAGGTTACGAGGAAATAACCAAAAAAACAAAACTACTACAGGGTCAGGGCTAGGGCACAGGCAATGGACACATTCATGGTTTATCCTAAGAATCTTGCCCTCCCTCTATGTAAAATTATTCAAGTCATCTGTAGTCTGTAAATTCATCCAGGAGAAACCATTTCCAAAGAAACTCCCTACCAATTCGTGCCCATTTCCTATGACACGTCAACTCCTTTGCTTTCAGGTTCAAAAGAAAAGGTTGTTTGTCCATTGTTTGGTCAAGGAGGAGAAGCTTGGTTAATTCATTCGCACAAGGGATCCCCACCCCTACTTCTACAAAGACGACAACAATAACATCATCTCCAAGGAAGTCTTCTTTAAACACCTTCCTTAACAACAACAACATATCCACTTTGTCTCCTTTGACATCTAGAAGAGACACCAAGAACCAGGACGTAACGTCTATTTTAACACAATATCTATTTCTATTTCGCAGAAACTCTCTGCCCAACACCATCCTCACAGCCTCATGAGTGAACATCCCAACCTCCTTACAAACTAATTGGAGGGTTGGGTCTCTAACGAAGCCCAAAAAGACCCTCTCATCCTCCACAAGCATGCTTCTCAAGCGGATAGGAGTGTCCATCTTGAGAAATCAGAATACCAAATTATACAAACTGAGCCTATAAACCTAAACTAGAGGAAAAATTTAACTGTCGTGAGCTCCGACAATTTATCTAACAAAGTCTAATTGAAGATAAAAGAAGCAGAGATCGTCTATAAATAACTAAAGCTCTTGATTGTAATACTAATACCAAATACCATATTGGAAGTCGTGTTGAAGTCGTGGGGGGAGAGTGGATTGCAGTTAGTGACAAGACATATATTAAATGACCAACATTATCAATTATGACATTTGATATGTGTCTATTGAATCCAATTCCATTCCGGGCACTTTCTAGAGAACTACATTCTCTTTAGAAATTTGGGCTGAAATAAAAATTCAACCATTGATCTACGATCATCGAACGGTTTAAAATCATTGATAGATTTTAGGTACATGTGACATGTCAATGAGGTTGCACTTATCAATACATCGTGCAAAATCTAGACTCAATGTGATGTGATGTGATGTGCCTTGTCTATTAATGGCAATGAATTCATGAAATCGTCAATAAAATATATATTTTTTCCATAAATAACAAATCATTAGCCAAACAAATTAAATAATTTTCAGGTGGATAAAAATCACCAATACACTTAAATAATTTTTCATTCGGACTAAAAATTTTCGTCCATACTCTTATATATTTGTTCCTTTAAATGAAAAACATTCGCCTCCTACAATATATATTTTCCCCACAAAACAAGGTATTATTCGCCAGAATTTTATGGAATTTTCGTACCACAGAAAAAATCACCAATACAAATTAATTTTTTTTCCTCCTTTGAAATTTTTTTTGCCATCAATATGAAAATTTCCCCCCCAAAATAATATGCCCGATTCACCAGGGTTTTACACTTTTTCCCAGGGGGTGCTTTCTTAAAGCTATCCCTAGTAGTTCTACCAGGAACTTCACACATAGCCAAATATCTTCCTTGACTTGGTCTCACCCTTACTCAACCTTCAAATTGGGCAATTATTTCTGATTTAAGTCTTGTTAAATCTATTATTCATATTTACTACACATACACATACCATATTGTCTCATTTACCATTTTATGCTAACTTTTGTTGATTAGATAAATTGTTAAAGATTACATTTATTGTAATTGTAATAGTGTGTTACTAGCCTATCATACCTTCTCCACCTTATGTTGACCTCTAGTGTTCAATTATAATTACTCATTTAATGTGCTTGTAAAGGGGAAGTACTTTTTTCTCTCCATTCTAGTGCTTGTAAGTGGGGAGACATTTTGTTTTGCCATAAGTTGCAAAGGGTAGGGTGTTTTTCCAAGTATAGATACTTGTTGGAAAGCTTACTTCATGTCAATTCCAATACTCAATTGCCTAACTAGGTTTGGTATCATTTTAGTATATTTTTTTAAATGTTTCATGTTGCTGATTTAAAATAGGCCAATTAAACAAGATTTTTTTTTAACAACTTTTGAATAGTAACTAAAAAATAAGTGTTATCTTTTGTAAAAGTTAATATTTTCTCATTTACCATCCATTGGTCCTATGTATATTGTAAAATTCCTTAAATTATAAAGTGCCAAATTTTGGGGTGGTCAACTAATCTAGAATCAAGGGGGGTTGCCTTATGTTATTATGTAAAATGGACCTGATTGTAACTCCATTCAACTTCTCCGAATGGAAAATATTAATGAATATAAGGCTCAAGAAACTAGGATTGCATCAGGTCATCATTGGTTTGGAACTTAAACCTACTCTTGTAGTTGATAAACTTAAGTTGTATAATCACAATGATGAAGCCATTGGTACTTTGTGTATGTTCATACATATTTTAATATTATCTTTTACATTGATTCCACTATGATGCATGAGCACATGAGCGAAAAGCAATTGGCACCACCCAAAAACACTTATTAGTTTGTTTTATCATATTTGTTTTGGTTTTGTCTTAGCATGTTGGGCCTTAGTCTTCTACTGGTCTTTTCTTAATCCACTATCTTCCATTTATCTCGAACTAAGATTGGCACATGAAATTGGAAATTTACAATTTGACTTGGTGATAAATGTCAACCTATATAGAAATGGTTCATAAATGCTTTACAAATAGCACTCAAAAGCATCTAGCTATGAACTTGGGATGTTGGCTCAACATTGAAGGATGGATAAAACCCTCACTCTTAGATGGCACTGTTAACAAAATACAATGTGGAGATATTATGTTGAGGCTTTTGGGAGTACAAATATAGATGAGAGTGTACAAATTTAGTTTAGAATTATACTTTGTAAAGATAAGAGACCTTTTAAAGGCCATATAATCATAGATTTTTTGTGAGTGTATGTAATTGATTTTGAATGAAACTATTTATGTTTTAAATCTGCGTAATTGAATGAAAGCAAAGAGTCTCTAAATTTGTTTTGATTTATGTGAGTGAATTGTAGGTAGAGGGGAGATACCTTCTTGTGTCATGATACAACACCTAATGTTGTATGGACAACATCAAAAAATCTATTTGGTAAGCAAGATGCAATGAGGGAAATCAATTGGAGAATGAACTAATAAGCCTTAATCCATAAGAGTCTAACACAATTAAGGAGTTCCTCACTAAGCTAAGTTTGCTAAGGTTGCAGCTCAAGTAATGTGGAATAAAAAAAGATTATTAATTGGTCCTAAGTATCTTATCATTGTTAGGTCCTCAACATTTAGTGTTTGTTTCTACTTTTTATTCAACAAAGAATACCTTTGGTACAAGATACACTGCCTACTCTTTCTTAATTTGCTACTAATCTTACTAAGGAGCAAGACAACCTAATTCAAATGGGTATAATGAATCCATTAAAGCCTCAAGGTCTTGTTGAAATTGAACAAAAGGATTCCAAATTTAAGGGAAAGAAGCAAACAAAGGATCAAGCTAAGCTACACAAATCAGAGACTTCATCTCCCTCATCAAAAGGGGAAATTTTAGGGATAGACCCACATGTACTTATTGTTATAAATTAAGGTATGAAGAACGAATAATGTTTTAAGAAGGAAAATGACCATGAACTGAGGAATCTTCTTCAGCAACATCACATTAAGTTTCCTACATCCAAGATAAGTGGTTCTTCTTCTTCTTCTCCATTCTCATTATCCCCCAATTCAAGCAAAGTGAAGAATAATTGTATTCCTTGTTCATTCCTACTAGCATTGATGGAAAATAACACCTATATGTTAGCTCTTGGAAAATGATTGATTGAAATTTATGAAGGAATATTCAATGGTGTACTTTATGTGCATTCCTTGTCCATCAATATCCTTTCCATTTATTAGATTATACATAGTGGCACAAGCAAAATAGTTGAGTTCACGCCATATTCTGTGATTATTAGAGATTTGCAAAGTAGAGACATCATTGAAATGAATCATGCTAATCATGATTCTAGATTATATTCCTTTTTTTTAATTTGGTTATGCCAACTTTGATGATGGTTTGAGTACAGATGACACTAATGTACCTTCAACATGTAGAAGGAGATACAATTTGGTTATTTGAACCTGAGTTATATCATCCTCATTTGTTCCTACACCTTTCATTGATATAACTATCCTTCACTTACTTCTTCTTTAGTGTTGATTGTTCCTACATCATTGATTTCTCATGATTCAAAGGAGCAAGATAGTCACAGTCGTGTTTTCATTATAATTGATTGGGATGATTACTTACATGACATATCAGACTTGTTTAGTGAATCCCATTTTACAGAGTTGGCAACCACTTTTGATGACAACCACATCAATATGTTTTGTCAATTGATCTACATCTTTGGTTCATGTTCTACATCAGCCTTCACATGGAGTAGTTGAGCAATTGTCAAAAATTTCTTCATTGTTTTTGGATCTTGTGCATCATTCAACGACTTATATTCTTCTTCCATGGAAACACTCAACAATTGTCATATGACTTGAATCATGAGAAATCAATGATGTAGGAACACAACATTGGAGAAGAAATAAGTGAAGGAGATATGATATCAATGAAATGTGTAGGAACCAATGAGGATGATAGAACTCCAAGGTTCAAATAACCAAACTGAATCACCTTCTACATGTTGAAGGTATCAACATCATCTATACGCAAACCATCATAAAAGTTGGCAGAACCAAATGAAAAAAAAAAGAGAGAGAATATAGTCTGGAATCATGATCAACATGAACCATGATAATGAACTCAACTATTTTTCTTGTGCCACTGTGTGCAATTTGATAAATGGAAAGGATATTGGTGTATAAGGAATTTACATAAAATAGACCATTGAATATTTCTTCACCAATTTCAATAAATCCTTTTTCAAGACCTAACATATAGGTGGTATTCACAATCAATATTGTTCAAGATGAACAATGCTCAAATGTAGAAAACAATTCCCTAGATGCAACTGTGTGGTTTGATGCTCCAAAATCAAGAAGCCACTTGTGTGATGTGTTTTTTGTATAATAAAAAAGTGGACCATACCCTTATTCTTCACTTTGTCTGAATTGGGGATGATGGGGATGGAGAAGAAGAAGAACCACTTGTCTTGGATGTAGGCAACTTAATGTGATGTTGTTGAAGAAGATGCCTCAATAGATCATTTTTCTTCTTAAAAAATTGGTGTTTTTAATTCCTTGATTTCTAACAAGTCTCTGATTTTGTCTCTTAGCTTGATTCTTTGTTTTCTTCCTTCCCTTAGATTTGAAATCATTTTTCTATTGTCATTAGAGCTTGAGGATTTAAGGGATTCATTATATCCATATTAATTAGCTTTTCTTCCTCCTTAGTAAGATTAGCAGCAACTTTAGAAAGAGTAGGCATAGTGTATCTTGTACCAAAAGCATGCTTTGTTGAATAAAAAAGTACAAATAAACACTAATATTGAGGACCTAACTTTGATAAGATACTTAGGACCAATGGATCATCTTGTTTTTCTATTCCACATTACTTGAGTTGAAAACTTAGCAAACTTAGCCTTGTGAAGAACTCCTGAATTTAGTTAAAGTCTTGGGGAATAAGACTTATCTAGGTCATTTTGCAATTGATTATGCTCATTACATCTTGCATACCAAATATATTTCTAATATTGTCCATTTAATATTAGGTGTTGTATAATCAATGTAAAATAGAAGATCGAGAGAAATGGTCAAACACAAAGTACCAATGGCTTCATCATTGTGATTATGCCACTTGTGTTTATCAATTACTCTTGTAGGTTCAAGGTGCAAACCAATAGTGACCTGATGTAATCCTATTTTATTGAGCCTTATATTCATTAATATTTTTCAGTCAAATAAGTTAAATGGAGTTAGGATTAGGTCCATTTTGCAAAATAACACGACGATCACCCTTGATTCAAGATTAGTTAACCACCCCAAAATTATGCACTATATAATTTAATGCATTTTAAATTATAATAGGACTAATGGATGGTAAATATGAAAATATTAACTTTTACAAAATACAACACTCAATTTTGTGTTACCATTCAAAAGTTATTACAAAAACAAAATCTCGTTTAATTGGCCTATTTTAAATTAACATCACATAACATTTCCAAAGACACACTAAAATGATGCCAAACCTAGTCCGGCAATCAAGCATTGGAATTGACATGAAGTAAGTTTTCCGATAAGTATCTACATGTAGAAAACATCCTCTCGTTTGCAACTTACGGCAAAACAAAATGATTACCCTTTACAAGCACTAGAATGTCAAAAACCACTCCCCCCTTTTACAAACACATTAAATGAGCAATTAGAATTGACCACTAGAGGTCAACACATAGTGGGAAAGGTATGCTAGGCTAATAACACACTGTTACAATTATAATTTAAATGTTATCTTTAACAGTTTATCTAACCACTAAAGGTTAGCATAAAATGGTAAATGAGACAATACATTATGTGTATGTAGTGAATGTGAACAATAGATTTAACTAGACTTAAATTAGAAATAACTGCCCAAGTGTCATGACCCCACATTTTGTAATTATTTATACCTTCCATTTATAAGAAATGATTCATTATTTAATAATTACGCTCTAATTATTAAATTAACGTTACCATAAAATATTATTAAAAATATAATTATTAATACATAATTTTTTATTATATAAAGGGTGCTACAAAATAATAAATATAAAATACACTTTGCAACAAATATTTATTAAAACTCTAATTAAAATGAATCATTGTTAACTATTAAATTAATGACAAATATTAGTAAATAACTATTAATATTAATGGTGCTTAATGCTTAAGAAGATCGCACTGGGTATTACCATATTCCCAAAGGTCGTAACCCAAGATGATGGACGGTGTAAGGTGCGGATGTGACTTTAAGCAAGTCACGTCTCTTCTAAAAGGGCGTGACTTTCTATCTTCGCTTCCGATGGATATTTATGTGCGTGTTGGCATCCCATCGAGAGAGAGGTCGGAGGTTAGAGAGGAAGAGAAACGTAAGGAGAATAGAACGCAAGGATAAAACGCAGAAAGGACAACGCAGGGGAAATAAACTCAGGCAGAGACGGGGCCGAGGGTTAACTCGGGTCCAAAGGGGATTGAGCGCAGGAGTCCAGGTAAGACCGGTGGCCCTTGAGATTTATTTCATAGTAAAGTAAATTTAAAAACATTAATTCAGACAAAAAGTATATAGGATGTTAATGTTGAATAATAGTATAAGGTTTTCATTAAATACATTGTATGTTATATTAAAAGTAGACCAATATGATAGTTAATATAAAAATAATAAATATATATATATATATACACGTATATATGTTTGCACAATA
Organism: Cryptomeria japonica; assembly: GCF_030272615.1. Lineage (NCBI taxonomy): Eukaryota > Viridiplantae > Streptophyta > Pinopsida > Cupressales > Cupressaceae > Cryptomeria > Cryptomeria japonica. Next base: position 674,004,627 of record NC_081409.1, on the reverse strand, counting down.
TGAATGAACAAGTTATTAAATAGTTTGATAAATGAACTAATTAATAAACCACAACTCCTGACTAAGGAAACAACATCATTATGTAATTAAGGATTAATCGATATAATATGCATTACTTTTAAATTATGAATAATATGAATAAAGCAATTACATATTTAAACCTAGTGGGGTAGATGAGGAATTAGGCAACAGGGATAGCAAGAACTAGGCCTCTGTCAGGTAGCCCACCCACTGCAGTTGACAAAGGGCTTTTGACAGGAGGGCCAAGGGGGTATGTACCTGTGTAGGGGAAAAAGCGAGACTAGGTTAACATGCCCTAATCCTACCTTTTGACACACATTACGGAATACGAAAGAGCCTAGAGATATCGCACAATTGGCTACTTCTTTTTGTGAAAGAGAGAGCCACGGGATATCTATTAGGATTTCTATTCCTTTGTTGAAATTGAAAGATCAAATGATGCAAGTTCAATCCCTAACCTCAAAATGCAAGTAGGAACTAATGACAAGATTGCAGAATTGAACTTAAATGATGGAAAGCTGTAAACACAAGGATAAGACTAGAATGAAAATGCGTACCCGGAGTTAAAATCTGAGTGAAAATGTTCGGGACGGGGGCGCGGGCGCCACTGTCCTGATTCTGCCCCTGAAACTGCTCCGGAAACTGTTGTTTTTGCACTTTGGAAAAAGCTGTCAAAATGCTAAAAATGTTGTCGGACCAAGGCGCCCAATGCCCCTGTCCCAGGGACCAGGGCGCTCAGTAGGGACCAGGGCGCCCAGAAGGGACCAGGGCGCCCAGCGCCCCTGTCCTGGCAGGACCAGGGCGCCCCACACCCCTGTCCTGGTCTTTTTCTCTGAAATTTGGTGGGAAGATCGGTCTCAGTCTGCTTCTCCCGGATCTGCAACCTGCGGCGTCGTCCGAGTCCCGAAACCTGCACTTATATCTGAAAAGGTGTTTGGGCGGCTATATAGGGTTTTGCCTTAGTCAAACCCCCGCTTCAGTGATTTCCACCTCCACGAATAGCCAAGTTGTATTGTAAAATGTATTGTGTGTGCAGACCTAGTGTGTGTGCAAGGTCCAAAATGCAAGAAAGCAAACTAGAGCAACCTAGAAAGTAAACCCTAATTGCTTGTAAATGATAATGTAAATGCTCTAAATCTAGATGCAATGTGATCTAAAGCATGAATAAAGGATATATTGAAGCTTATGCAAAGACATGAAAACAGCATGAAATCATACCCAACCCTCAAGGGAGGAGTACAAGCCAATCTTCAGTCGGTAATTTCCTATTGTTCTTCAATGTCTTCCAAGCCCTAAGTGGATGAATGAATTTGATAAGTGCTTGATAGAGGAATGTTGAATGTTGTTGAAGTCTTCAAAGATCTGCCCTTTCGCTGCATATGAGGTCCTGGAAATCAAAAATTGGATCCTTTCAAATGAAGAAAGAGAGCTCTTATGTATGAAACCCTAGGTCTTAATTTCGACTTTTGGCCGACCTAGAGATTGAATGTCCCGCCAATTTCTTGGGGTTAAGCTTTATTTTATGATTGGATCGTGCTCCCAAAATTTCGGGAAAAATGTCCAGGACCATGTTGCACGGGCGCCATGGTCCCGACAACTTTTCACCAAATTTTTAGGGCCGTCAGATATGATGATTTTAGAGAGAATCCCGAAGTTACAGGTGATTTTGAGATGTTTTGACCCCCGAAATCAAGCCCCCAAGTTCAAAATAGGACCTAATTAGGGTTTTTGATTAAATGATGTATTGGAAGAATAAAATGAAAGGGGCACACTTTAATGAAAGGGCCCAACTTTATGATATGGGAGATGATAAAATAGGACCTTAGACCTAATTAATTTAATTAATTAAGTGCTAAAGGGGAAATGCAATGCAAAATGCAAAATGCGCCAAGGCGGGTGCTAAACTAGGTGTGAAATTGTACCACCCTAGCAAGTGCGTACAATTTACGACGCTACAGTACCGTCCTTGGGCCTGATAAGCGCTATGGGCATCCTAAGGTAGCTTATCCCTTTTATTCCACTAGGAATTAAACATGGAGTTGACTTATTGATAACTAATAAACTCAAATGAATTTAGACAAATTATACCCTAGATGAGTTAATCAATCATTAAAAATCATTGTTTACGTGTTTTCTTAGATTTGCGAAGTTGGGGCATTACACCAAGTTAAAGGTCTAGTGAGGGTGAGACCAAGTCAAGGAAGAGATTTGACCACCTATGAAGTTGTTAGTAGAACAATGTGGGAGCTAGAGGAAGGAGATGAAATATTCATGGGTAAAAATAATGGGTCGCTACATTAACAACGAGATATAGATTGGACATTGAAAAAATCCTAGGAGTATTATCAAAAAGAGGTGATAAAAAATGTACTTGTTTCTATAAAATTTGAGATGTCAAATCCAAATTTTAAAAGAGACAAATGTAGGTGATCAATATTCTATTTTGTTTGAAAAAGATTTTGAAAAGCATAATAAGAGAGATCAAAAATCTATTAATTTAGAATGAATATGGGATTATTTTCTAGATGAAAGATATATAGTAACAAAGACATATGTTTAAACCATAAAGATAGTTTTAATGCCTAAAGGAGGAGACCTGGATACCAAAATATCCATATTTCCTATAAAATGAAAAGAAAAAGAAACAAAATTACAAAACACGATTCACTTGATGAACATATCTTAGAAAGTGCCCAAGAGATTAGCACTCCCTTATTTCTTACATATAAACCATGATTATTGAGGAAAGTGAGGAAAGAGAGGATGAGACAAATCTCTTCCTTTAGAACATTCCAAATATCATTAATAGGTACATAATTGAATCCCCTTTGACAAAAGTTTCTAAAGAGAAAATCAAAGTAGACATGATATACCATTGCGGATGCAACAAGAGGCTCCTCGACATGGAACTTTTTGTGGGATAGCAAGAGCATAATCACTGATCACTTATCTTGGCACATAGGCAATGGTCAGGTGGCCATGTTTTGGTGAGATTCATGGGAAGGCGAGCAGGTACTTGGTGATCTTTTTGCCAAACAGGATTGGGTTAAAGAGGTCGAAAGCAAAATTGGTATATTCATTAAAGATTATGTCGGTGGTAACTCGGACATTGGAGGGAGGCTAGGATGGAAATCAATTGATATTGGGGATAGTAGGTTGTGCTTGAAGTTGGCAGAGTTACTCAAAAATAGATGCATCGTGCAGTTAGAACAAGAGGACACCATTTTCTGGTGTGCTTCCAAGTCAAGCAAATACAGTGTGAAATTGGGTTATGAGATCCAACGTCAAAGAGTGAGGGAAAGCAATTGGCCTTATTATCTCTACTGGAACAACAGTGGACTCCCTAAAGTTGGAGCTTTTTTATGGATTGCTCTTCATGGCAAAATTCTGACTAGTGACAGACTTAAGCTCATTGGGATTGCAGGACCAAGCTGGTGTGTCATGTGCAAAAGGAACGAAGAATCAACCAATCATTTACTGCTTAGGTGTCCCTTTGCTAAAGTGTGTTGGGAGTGGCTTATGAATAAGCTACAATTTATTTCAGTTAGAAATGAATCAATCAAGGACTTCCTAGTGGCATGGCCGAAAACTACCCAATCGAAGGAGTGGATTGTGGCAGATCACCCCTGCTATATTATCATGGCATATCTGGAAAGAGAAAAACAGGAGGATCTTTAGGGAAACATCACTCCCGATGGAGGAGGTGATTTTCAAAATCAAGGAGGGAATTGAAGAAGTGATCAATGGCAAACCCCCCAAAGTGAAATCACTCAGGTATGCCAACTGGGATAGGGATATGGAAAGTAATTGGTCACTCAAAGATTGGGGGTTGGGGGTTATCCCTGCTTCCAAAATTAATAGGAAGTTAATTAGATGGGATCCTCCGCAAGGTGATTGGATCAAACTGAATTTTGATGGAGCCTGTAGAGGGAACCCTAGACCAGTAGGAATTGGAGTGGTCATCAGAAATTCCTCAGGGATATTACTAGGAGGGCTATATGGGAGTTTGGGACTAGCTACAAACAATGAAGCAGAAATCAGGGCATTGGCGGCAGGATTAGACTTATGTGTACAAAGAGGGCTGGGCAAAATATGTTTCGAAGGAGACTCACAAATTATAATCAATGGGGTTACCAAGTCTAGCTTCCCGAATTGGAAACTCGGCAAGTGGGTACCTCATATCAATAAGGCTCTAGAATCTATCAACTCATTTGAATTCAAACACACATATAGAGAAGGGAATAAGGTGGCAGACCTCCTGGCCAACATGGGAATTGAGAAGAATATTGGTACAATTATCTTCGGTAATGAAGATGTAGATACAGTGGTACTGGACACTATATTGAGTGAGAGACCAGAAAGGCAACGTACAGGGATTGGATAGATCTCGTTTATGATAGCCTTAGAGGAGCCCAAGCATAGGTGGCAAGGTGGTATGATCAGAACGTAAAGCGTCAGCTCTGTGGTTCCTCAATGATCTCAACCTTCAGGGAGTGGCAACGAAGGGTACAGGCTAGCCATTCTCGTGGTAGAAATCCAAAAGTTGTAGGCTATTGATCAGAAGGTGGAGTTCACATGCTCGATTTGGCAATAAGATCTGGAAGGTTCCGTTGGTTTTAAATGGAGGGAAAAGAGGGAGCCAACATCAGGTTCGGTGAAAATGCCACCTTTTGTGGGTCTGAGCTTCGTTAATTGTGGGCACAGTTTGGAGCGACAATGTCTTAATCTGTTCATCTTGGAGGAAGAAATCTGCGGAGCAATCATCTCCTTGGTGGATTGTTCTTTGAACTTGGAGTGGTATTGGTGTGATGGGCTACCCATTGTAGACATCCTAGAGTCGCGGGTGGAAGGTATTGGCTTGATGCAGGGCTTTGTCAACCCAGTAAACATACATGTTGTAGTGGATGCTATTTTCGAGCTTAGGGAAGGAACTAGGGAGAGTATCTTAAGGTTGTATTTCGAGCCTGCAGAGAGTTCTTCTTCTACTTCAGAATCATAGGACTCGTCGGAGAGCAGTCATGAGGAATTAGAAGAAGAAGGAGCCGAAGGGACAAAAGTTGTGAGTGAGGAGGGAGAGGATGTAGATGAGGCAGAGGACGAGGGTGTGACAGACATGACAGAATCAGAGCATGATGAGGGCAATGTGGATCCTGCAAAGGAGACTCGCGGAGATGATCAGAGAAGGAGAGCTTGGTTCGCAAGAGAGGCATGGCACACATTCAAAGCAAGAGTGTTGAGTGGTAACCTCAACAACTTCAGGACACTTCTAGAATTGGAGGATTGGTGGCTTTCTGAGGGCTCTACTGATAATCTCCTCAGCATTGGGGAGGCAGTATTGGTCATCCTCCGCTTTATCAAACAAAGATAGATTTAGGAGTTGTGTTTGTTGGTAGGACAGACTAGGTTGACATGTAGATTTAATCTCTTTCTAAGCATAGAATGCAATGTTCCTAAGCTTCGGCTTCCCTTGGTGAAGGTTTTTTGGGTTTGTGTAATACTTTTGTACTTAGTTTTTATATTAATATAGGGCACTATCCCCACAGCTCATAGCACTTACCATTAAAAAAAGAAAAAAAAGTAGACATGATAAAAATTGTGGAAGTTAAAGCCTTGAATTCAAGTGGTTGTCTAATCTTTTTTCACATCTCCTCAAGGTTCTATTGGTTGATGATATATGGGAGGTGAGGTAAGAATCATAAGCTTCTAAATCTACTTTAAAACTCGTCAACTGTACCTTTTTAATCCCTCTTTCTTAAATGTAGAAAGCCAAAGACCTTTGCCTTATATTCTTTTACAATTTAGTCTACAAGGTAATTTGTAATGTCTAGTAGATAGTAGAATTTAGAAAACTCTTCCTTAGATAAGCTTTGATGATCAAAGGGTTTTTGTTTGATGAAGAAAAATTAGTAAGTTTGTATGCATGAGATCATTTACTTTCTTCAATTTAATTAAAGAAATGCTATCATAATAAATAATGAAACTAGGAAGGTATAAACTTTAAGGCTACTTGGTTTTCCCCTTACAGATTTCATGCATCTCTTTAATTCATATTTGATTTGTATTCCTCTATGACTAAGGAGTAATTATGCATAAGTTGTTATTTTAGTAAAGAAGATATTCATTGTATTCCCTTTGTATATATACACATATACATATACAATTAATTATATACATATAATTGATATTATTTATATATGTATGTATGTATAATTTTGTGTGTGTGTGTGTGTGTGTGTACATATATACATACGTATATGTACAACACACACAAAAATGACTATCCAACTCCTATGATGCACCAATGTATAAGTTACCCTCATACATTATAGCTTATGAATTGGTGCATATAGTGTGATTTCCCCATCTATATCCTTTTGTGCTTGGGTTGTTTAATAATGCGATTTTATCCAATACAATCGAGGCTCTTGGCCTCGTACACATCACTATATCAACTAGCTTTTATCTTATTTATTTTAACACAAGAATCATTGAAATTCATTCGTAATTTTTTAGATACTATTTTTTATTTATGTTTATGACAATTTCAAATATTAATTTTAAATTCTTTATAAAGACATGAATCAATTTCGAAATTATTTTTGAAAAAAAGAACTCTCATCAAATATGAAGTTAAGTTATAAAGCCTCTGTAGAAAGATCTGTATGCTCGATAAGCTGAGTATTCCTCTGGCCAGTCTCCTGAAAATGCTCTTATTTACAATACCGTTGGAATGAAAATCTAAATTGCACCGTTACATAAAAATCTGTAACAAATTGGAAATAAAAATGAACCGTTAAAAAAAAGCTTCATGGCATGAAGGAAAAAGCTAGTGTCCCGTTAGGGACTATGAAATTCAAAATTAGGAGTTATAAATAGGTGCGTTCAGAACTGTATTACTCATTCTCTTCTTTGAACTTTGCAGAGAATGCTCTCTTTTCATTCCGTTTGATTTTTTAATTTTTTTTGTTTTCTCAATGTTGTGTTCCTCGTTTTTCTTAGGGTTAGTTGTTTTTCTTTTAGCTCTTTTTCAGTCTGTAGGCTGTTGTGTCTACTCATGTTGTTTTTTCTGTACATTTTAGTTTTGTGTGGTGTTATGTTATTATTTGTCCATGTATTTTGTTGCGGTCTTGTTCATAGTGGCAGCATAAGAAGAAGCAGAGAAGAGGAGGCAGCAGCACAGGAATGAGAAAGGCGGAATTCTTCTTATTACAGGTAATCTGAAAAATCTTTTACCATTTATGGTTATGTAATTCCTAATAATCTGATTCATGACATTGTACACACTGATATGGATCACAATTTCAATACCCTCTTATCAATTAATTGATGTCATTTGTAATTTGTGCATATAAGAATATGTCATGTTAGGGAATGTGATAATTGATATCAAGCTCTTTTATCTTTATAAATGCATCTAATAGCTTTGGAAATGAGTAATACGTTTAATTAACATAAGGAGGCATTATAAGTAATACGTTTGGAAATGAATCCTCCTTGCCCAAGTCTAAAGGCATGGCAGTTACAGGTTGATAACCAACAATAGGAGAAACTCCACTCTTTAATTTTCTCCAGTATCTTGATTTTCTTTAATTTTTTACAGTATCCTGAGACACATGCAAACTGTTTAGGATCTTATGTAAATTTTCGGTTATGAACAAGTATAATTTCATTACCAAAACCTCAACAAAATTGTCCTCACAGGAACTATATTTCAATGCAGGCATTAGTTATCGATGGTTTGGGATTTAAATGCCCATTTGAAGATGACCATAAACTTTAAGGTAGCTTGGTTTCCCCCTTATAAATTTATATACAACTGATATTCCTCTATGACTGAGGAGCAGCTGTGCATGAGTTGTTATTTTAGTAAAGAAGATGTTCCTTGTAATCTCTTTGTGTCGGCTGTGTTACTGTTGTGTTTGGGGGTCATTTCATAAGATGGGGTTTTATCCCCTGCATTCAACTAGCTCTATCTGAAGCATCCTCTTTAGTTCTATCTGAAACTAGGGGTTAAAGATGAGCATGAAAATGTATAATAAAAGCACAACCTAATAGACTGAAGAAAATAGTTATACAACTGTCACTTAACGTTGTTGAGGGTAATGTTAAGTACTATTAGAAAGAAAATGGCAGAGTTTAGCCCATATTAGAAATCCCGTACCCATAGACAGGGTAGACAGGGTAGACAGGGATGAGATAGTTAAGAACCTAGCCATGGTCTTGCATAAGATCTTCAGAGCTAAAATCATATCTCGAGAACAACCCTGCAGTCTTGTTATGCTTAATTTGTCCTTGTATTTTGTTGGGTTTTGTTCATAGTGGCAACATATGAAGAGGCTGAGAAGAGAGGCAGCAGTACAGGAATGAGAAGGACAGAATAATTCTTCTTATTACCAGGTAATCTACTGCTTACAAGTTTTTAATATTTTATTTCATTAGTAAAATTTGTTTATAATATTTTTTATACAAAAAATTTACCAATCAAAAAAAAAAAAATTCTACATAATAATCTGTAGCAATCTCAAGATCCTTAAGAGAGAACATAACGTTATTGCCTTTTACTGTTATGTTTGAACTTTCGGTGATCCTGTTGGCCTCTCTGGTTATTATTTTATTTTCTGTATGCTATTAATGTTATAGTTCTTGATGCCAATGGTGTTATTAATTCTACAATTGTAGGCCTGGTGTCTCATGCAGCAATTTATCTGCCTTATATGGTTGTTGGCTTTCTTGTCTTGTGGCATCATTGGTTTATGTTCTGAATTTCTTGTTTTTCATTGAATTTATATTTCACAATTACTGTGATTTAGGGTTTTTTCTCTAAGTACACACTTACATGACATCAACCCTTGTCAACTAATATTAACGACTTTTCTCTTACTGTGATTTCATATGCAATGTTTAGATTTTTTTTGGACTCTGTAATTTGAGTGGAACCTCTCACTGTTTTCTAAGTATCTTTCTTCTTTTTTTTTCTTGCAAATATGTGTAATCAATTGTGTTCATGCATTAATGTTATAGATGTGTACTTTCATACCCTAATTTGTCACAAAACTGTTTTTCTCCATTAATGATCTAGGCCTGGTGTCTCATGCAGCAATTTATCTGCCTTATATGGTTGCTGGCTTTCTTGTCTTGTGGCATCATTGGTTTATGTTCTGAATTTCTTGTTTTGCATTGAATTTATATTTTACACTTACTGTGATTTAGGATTTTTTCTCTAAGTACACACTTACATGGCATCAACCCTTGTCAACTAATATTAATGACTTTTCTGTTACTTTGATTTCCCCTTGTGTTTGGGGGTTTTATCCGCTGCAATAACTGGTCTATCGGATTCATCGGCCAGTTCTATTAAAGATAAGAACAACAAAGAATGGTAGAAGTGTTTGATAGAATGCCACAGCGAAATGTATTTGAAAAATAAAGATAAGAACAACAAAGATTGACAGCCAAGTGTTTGATAGAATGTCACAGCGAAATGTGTTTGAAAAATAAAGATAAGAACAACAAAGATAAGCTGCCGAGTGTTTAAATTGGCTAGATCGTAGATATGATTCTATTCTCGCTAAACATCACATATTCGTTAGAATGAAAAATCCCCTGTTAGAATGTAAACTTTCACTGGGCTCTATCTCCAGCTCTATCTGCTCCAACCGCCTAGGTTTTATTCAGAGTTGTTCATAGTGGCATAAGAAGAGGCAGCAGCATACGAATGAGAAGAGGCAGAGAAGAGGAGGTGGCAACACAAAAATGAAAAAGGCAGAATTCTTCTTATTACCCGGTAAAATCTACTTGCTTATCAGTTTTTAATAGATATATCATTTAACTTAAATTTTGTTAGTGAAATTTGTTTATAATATTTTCTGTACAAAATAATTAGTAGCAATCTCAAGATATCTCAAAGGGAACTAATTACCCCTCCAAGATGTGAAACTTCAGAAACTTAAACACAAAAATGAAAAAGGCAGAATTCTTCTTATTACCCGGTAAAATCTACTTGCTTATCAGTTTTTAATAGATATATCATTTAACTTAAATTTTGTTAGTGAAATTTGTTTATAATATTTTCTGTACAAAATAATTAGTAGCAATCTCAAGATATCTCAAAGGGAACTAATTACCCCTCCAAGATGTGAAACTTCAGAAACTTCAGACATACCACTCATTATTGAGGATGTATTTATTACATAAGATTAGTCCCTGAGCTCCCCCCTCATCTCCTGATTGTGGGCTTCTTCCCTTTTGTTCAACTATAGAACTCCTGAACTAATTTTCTGTGTGTTAGGACTCTTTACCCTTGCATGGCATCAGAGCAATTATCTCAATCTCTGGCATAGGAAAACAAGCCCATTTCCTATCTGCCAAAGAAACTGATGGGATCTGGGTCATTGCTATCTTTCCCAACATTCTCTTTGGTTTTCTCTTAAAATTGATCCATAAAGGCAACATAAAGAGAATTAGGACAATGAATGATCCAACAGCTATGCCAATCAAAACCCATAATTTCAGGCCAAATATGAATGTCCTTTTTAGATAATTCATCATTCAAGAACAGATACCATTTTCAAATTCAACTGCAAGAAAATAAATAAATAAAGAGAACATATATTTTTCAGCCTAGCTGCAGACACACACAAAACCAACCAAAGAAAAGAGGCCGACTGCTATATAGCGAAAATTGCAAAGGTTAATGTCCCAAAATCCCCACTGCTCTACACTAAATTGTAGAAGTAGCACCTATGTGATTAAGATTTGAATGCCAAATTGCCAATCCCATAAACCTTTCAAATATGCCACAGAAAATTAAAATTAACGCATTTTCCCAAAACTGTATGGCTGTTTTGAGCAGTAAAGTCTCTTGCCTAAAAACTTCTTTGTTCACATATGTTATTTAGTTTCAGGGAGGATACATTTTTGAGAATAAGTACACTTTTATTTTTAAAAAACTTGTAATAAATTATTATTAAAAAATAAAAAATAAAGTACTTTTTTTATTAAGCAGAATTTTAAAAGAACCCAATACCTTTTTTATATTCTATCAAGCTCTGTCATTCTATCAAGCTTTGTTATTAGGATTCAGGTTTAGGAAAAACAAACTTTCTGTTATTCTTTTTCAATAGTGTATGTTCTGTCTGGGATGTAGAAAATTGTTTTTCATAATTTTGTTCATAAGGGCAAGCTTCTGTCATGTTTTTATTTCATAATAGTGTATGGTTTGTTTTTTAAACACTGGAAAAGTATGAGCTTAGGTCAGGAATGGAATGGAAGGTTTGTAACGTTATCTGCAGAAATGATATTCAATTTTGTTATTATAAATTGTTTAACATTTAGATATATTTATATTTTTAGTTTTGATTTTTTATTCTAATTTAATGTGAATTTAGTTCAGCAACTATAAATTTTTTAGAATGTTATTATATTAATTTTATTTTCTTTCATTATTGAAAACCTCAACTAGAACATATTATATTTTTCTGACATATTAAATTTATTTAATCTATATCAAATAAAAGCTTTTATTTTAAGATATATATTTTTTAAAATATTTTAATAAGTTTGAAAGAGTCTCCTAACCTTATCTTAAATAAGACTAATTTACATCTAGTTTGATTTAAATTAGAGGGTTTTCAATTTTTTTTTCATTTAAATTATGAAATTAGTATAATTTTCATTTGGTGTAGATTGATTTATTAGATGTCGATGATTAGAATATTTATTGGTAAAATTTAAATTATTAATATTTTTAGAATATGAATTAATCTTTGTGACAATATTTTGTGGACTATTTTATCCAAAAAAAAGAAAAGATTATTAAGCTTTGTATATAGTGGACTATTTTATGAGAAGATTTTCAAACTTTAAATTAGTGGACTATTTTGAAGTGAATATATATATATATTTGAATGTACAAAAGAGTTTGAATATATTTGAATGTACTAAAGTGTACATTTTTAATGTTTGAACTTTAAATAGCTCATGAATGTATTTTTTATTTATTTCATATTAATTATAAATAATTGTGTTTTATAGTTATTTATATTTTTTAATTTTGTTTAAATAGCTCTTGGTTACATTAATCTATGAATTAATCTATTCATGATATTAGGTTTCAATGACTTTTTCATGGATTTCAATTTGTAATGGTTAATTAATAATTTAATGCATAAGAAATGTAAGTTAAAAATGGATTGAATATTAATTTTTTTTTTTAAATCATTTTTTAAAAGATTTTATTTGGTTGTCAAGTTGACCAATTTGTTGTTATTTAAAGTAGTCATAGTCATCCATTTCTTATGGAATAACACATCATAGTATCATCTATTGTTGAATTTTATATTTACTTAAACATGTGTTCCTTTTTATGGTATGAAGTCTATTCAATTCTTATGATTTTTGTGTTTTATTTATATTACTATATTTGGCTTATGAAATATGTGGACTCTTTATGGTTTTTGTGTATCCATTTGAATCTTATGTTATATGTATTGAGTGTGCTTCATTTCATACTCTATAGACTTTGTTTAAGTTAGAGAAGTTTTCTTATGGTTTTTTATGTGTTTGAACTATGAAGTGTGATCCAATTCATGTGGTTCATGTATGTTTGAACTATTAAGTGTTATGAAATATGTGGACTTTTTATGATCCATTTGCATCTTATGTTATATGTATTGAGTGTGCTTCATTCCATACTCTATAGGCTTTGTTTGAGTTAGATGAGTGTTCTTATGATTTTCTATGTGTTTGAATTATGAAGTGTGATCCAATTCATGTGGTTCATGTGTTTGAACTATTAAGTGTGATCTAATTGAAAAATGTTTGTGAATTTATTTGTGGCTTGATGATGCTTATGTTTGAGCACATGTATCTTGAACTTCTTATGGTTTAGAGGAATATGTTTGAGCCTTGGCCTTTATTTTGTGTTTGAATTTCAAGTATCCTATAGTTTGGATAACCTATGTTTGTGCATTGATATTCATTGTTTGTATGTGTGTGCTTGACCTTTTGAACATAGAATGACATATATGTATGTTTGTGTGTGTGTGCATGTGTACATGTATGCATGCATGCATGTGTGTATGTGTGCATGGATGCATGTATTCATGCATGCATAGATGTATGTAATGTATGCATGTATGTATGTATAAATGCATACATGTATATATGCCTAAATGTATGCATGCATGTGTGTATGGATGCATGTATTCATGCATGCATGGATGTATGTAATGTATTCATGCATGCATGGATGTATGTATGTAATGTATGCATGCATGCATGTATGTATGTATGTACGTATGTATGTATGAATTTATGTAATGTATGCTAAGCTTGGCCTTTATTTTGTGTTTGAATTTCAAGTATCCTATAGTTTGGATAACCTATGTTTGTGCATTGATATTCATTGTTTGTATGTGTGTGCTTGACCTTTTGAACATAGAATGACATATATGTATGTTTGTGTGTGTGTGCATGTGTACATGTATGCATGCATGCATGTGTGTATGTGTGTATGGATGCATGTATGTATGTATAAATGCATACATGTATATATGCCTAAATGTATGCATGCATGTGTGTATGGATGCATGTATTCATGCATGCATGGATGTATGTATGTAATGTATGCATGCATGCATGTATGTATGTATGTACGTATGTATGTACGTATGTATGTATGAATTTATGTAATGTATGCATTTATGTATGTATGTAATGTATGCATTTATGTATGAATGTGTTTGAACTATTAAGTGTGATCTAATTGAAAAATGTTTGTGAATTTCTTTGTGGCTTGATGATGCTTATGTTTGAGCACATGTATCTTGAACTTCTTATGGTTTAGAGGAATATGGGGTATACTTGCTAAGCCTTGGCCTTTATTTCGTGTTTGAATTTCTAGTATCCTATAGTTTGGATAACCTATGTTTGTGCATTGACATTCATTGTTTTTATGTGTGTGCTTGACCTTTTGAACATAGAATGACATATATGTATGTTTGTGTGTGTGCATGTGTACATGTATGCATGCATAGATGTATGTAATGTATGCATGTATGTATGTATAAATGCATACATGTATATATGCCTAAATGTATGCATGCATGTGTGTATGGATGCATGGATGTATGTAATGTATTCATGCATACATGGATGTATGTATGTAATGTATTGTATGCATGCATGTATGTATGTATGTACGTATGTATGTATGAATTTATGTAATGTATGCATTTATGTATGTAATGTATGAATGCATGCATTGCACACACCTATGTTTGTGCATTGATATTCATTGTTTGTATGTGTGTGCTTGAGCTTTTGAACATAGAATGACATATATGCATGTTTGTGTGTGTGTGTGTGCATGTGTATGGATGCATGCATGGATGTATGTAATGCATGCATGTATGCATGTATATATGCCTAAATGTATGCATGCATGTATGTATGTACGTATGTATGTATGTATGCATGTATGCATGAATTTATGTAATGTATGCATTTATGTATGTAATGTATGAATGCATGCATTGCACACACCTATGTTTGTGCATTGATATTCATTGTTTGTATGTATATATGCCTAAATGTATGCATGCATGTATGTATGTACGTATGTATGTATGTATGCATGTATGCATGAATTTATGTAATGTATGCATTTATGTATGTAATGTATGAATGCATGCATTGCACACACCTATGTTTGTGCATTGATATTCATTGTTTGTATGTGTGTGCTTGAGCTTTTGAACATAGAATGACATATATGCATGTTTGTGTTTGTGTGTGCATGTGTACATGTATGCATGTGTATGGATGCATGCATGGATGTATGTAATGCATGCATGTATGCATGTATATATGCCTAAATGTATGCATGCATGTATGTATGTACGTATGTATGTATGTATGCATGTATGCATGGATGTATGTAATGTATGCATGTATGTATGTACGTATGTATGTATGGATTTATGTAATGTATGTATGTATCAATGCATGCATAAATGCATTAATACATGTGATACACATGCATGCATGTGGATTCGCATCCATACATTGCATACATCCATAAATGCATACATGTATGTATGTATGTATGGATGCTAAATACATACATGTATGGATGTATGCATGTGTATGTGAATCCACACGCATGCATGTGTATTGCATGTATTAATGCATTTATGTACGTATAAATTCATGCATGTGTGTGTGCATGTGTTTATGCGTGTGCACGCGCACATGTGTGTGTGGGTATGTGTGTGTGGATTCATGCATGCACATGCATCTATGGATATATGCATGTATGTATGTAATGTATGGATATATACATGCATGTATGTATCTATGAAATCATTATATGCATGTATGTATGTATGTATGGAATGACATATATGCATGTTTGTGTATGTGTGCATGTGTGCATGCATGGATGTACGTAATGTATGCATACATGTATATATGCCTAAATGTATGCATGCATGCATGTGTCAATGGATGCATGTATGTATGTAATGTATGTATGATTGCATGCATATATACATGCCTACATGTATGCATGTATTAATTCATGCATGCATGTATGTATGTATTTATGGATGTATGTAATGTATGAATGTGTGCATGTGTATCGCATGTATTAATGCATCTATGTACGTATAAATTCATGCATGCGTGTTTGTGTGTGTATGTGGACTCATGCATGCATGTGCATGCATGGATATATGCATGTAAGTATGTAATGTATGAATCGATGCATGCATATATGCATGAATAGATGTATGTAATGTATGTATGGATGGATGGTGGATGCATGCATGCACATACATGTATGGATATATGTGTGTTTGTATGGAATCATTTATAGATGTATGTAATGTATGGAAGCATGTATGTATGTATGTATGGATGGATGCATACATGCACATGCATGTATGTGTGTATGAATTGATGCATGAATAGATGTATGTAATGTATGGATGGATGGATGGATGCATAATGGATGCACACACATACATCTATAGATATATGCATGTATGTATGTAATGCATGGAAGCACGTATGTATGTATGGATGGATGGATGCATGCATGCATATGCATGTTTGTATTGATCGATACATGTATGGGTGCATGTATGGACATATACATGTATGAATGTATTTATGGGTGTATGGAAGCATGTTTAGATGTATGCAATGTATGGAAGCATGCATGTACGGATGTATGTATGTATTTAAGGATGCATATATGTATGAATCGATGCATGCATGTATGCATGTATAGATGTATGTAATTTATGGAAGCATGTATGTATGGATGGATGGATGCATGCATGCACAACATGTATGTATGTATGGATACGTGTATGGGTGCATGCATGTAGGGACGTATGCATGTGCATATGTATGAATGGATGCATCCATGTGTGGAAGTATGTAATGTGTGCATGCATGTATGTATTCATACATGTATGCACACATGCACATATGTATGTATGCATGCATGCACATATATATTTATGCATGCATGCATGTATGTATGCCTACATGTATGGATGCATGCATGCGCATGTATGTATGTGCATATGTATTGATGCATGTATGTATGTATGTCTGGAGAGTGTGGATTCTAGTTTCACACTCTCCTAGCAATCATTTTAGTATTTTCTCATTCCTCTATGCATTATATGACCTTTTGTTACAATAAATTAATATTTAATTCAATATTGTGAGTCCTAATTCAACACTATACTATTTGGGCCCTTAATTATATTAGGTGTGTAGCACTGACTTGTTGTGTAAAATAAATGTGGGTGCTTCTCTTATTCAACATCATTCTCTTTTTATCACATCTTTGATAATGTTGTTAAGCAGACTTTAGGTACATTTACCTTGCATATTAAGGTAGCTCTTACTATTACCTAAAACTATACATGTCATGCTCGCTACACTCACATATAACCTTCTTCTAGGTAGACCTTGGATATATGGTATGCAAGTAGCCCCTTATACTCTTCATTACAAACTCAAGTTTACATATGAAATGAATATGTAAAGTTAAAAGGGTGATAAGAAGTTACAAATTTGTTTGCAAATGGAAACACAAGATCTCAATCTTATTCAATTTCTTCAATTCTTTCTCTAATACAAACAAATGCACCATCTCCTATTAAAGTTACTCTTTCACATGAAGATGTCCTCTTGGAGGATGATTGAGGGTCATTAAAATTTACACCCTCCTTTATTGGAGAATACAAAATTTCCCATCTTTAGACTCAAGCCTCGAAGGAAGTGTGTCATTTGTTCAAGTTTCTCCTAAATCCATTTCGACTTCTTTCAACACATGTCTTAATGTTGATTGGAGCTCTTTAAACTTTATTTTGTAGACTTCCTTACAAATAATGATTTGTTTGTTTATCCTTGTCATTGTGTCCTAGTAACACCCCTTTTTGCAATTGTTTGCCTTACCAAAAGAAAGCTTTATTTGGCAACCTTTTTCAAGATGAGTTGACTAGCATAACACAACTTGTTAGAATTTTTGACTCCTTTCCACATGGATCACACAACCATAACACACTTTGTTGTCTCATAGAATTTGTGCTCCTTCATGGACCGCCTAGCATAACATAGCTTGCTAGCTTGTGGAATCCATGTTCCTTTCCCTCTATCTCCAATGAACCTACAGTCACACTTTGCTAGTGTTGAATGTGGTCTCTTCTCCCTTCAATTGGTGTACGTTGGTGCTCTTTCTATAAGTCCACTTGTGCTCTTCCAATAATATACCAAGAATGATATTAGTGATTGAGACATTTTGACATCTAGGTCGTTTCAACTAGTTGAATTCAGACTTTTTATTTTAGTACTAATATTATTTTATTTGGGGGCTTGCATGTATTAATAGTATCCTATGTTTGGGGGCTTGTGCATCCCTCAAACTTAGTGATATCCTTTCCCTAGCTTGCCTTGCTATCAGATGCTCTAATGCTTCACTTCTAGTTAACTATGAGTATGAGGTCATACTCCACCAAAGTGGGGGCTAAATGTAGCATTGTACTCTAATTAAGGAATCCAATTTCACATTCTCCTAGCACTCATTTTATTATTTTGTGATTCCTTTATGCATTATATGACCTTTTATTGCATTAAATTAATATTTAATTCAATATTATGAGTTCTATTTCAATACTTTACTATTTGGGCTCTTGATTTTAGGTGTGTCCTTTATCTTTTATTATCTTAATTCATTATAAGATCTACCCTATTTCAAAATTTAAAACAACTTTTTCCCCCTCTTAAATATTATAACCTTTCATATAAATTATAGTTTTGGATTCGAGATCCTATTATCTCATAACCTTAAATTTGGGCAGGTATTTTATTAGGAAATTGGCAATCGGCGAACAATGTCTGATGCTTTTTCACCAAAATTTTAGGAGGATAATATGTTAGTCTTTCCATTTTTAGAACTATCCCTTGTGCAAAAAAATGATTATTTTACATCGGCCAAAAGTGCATTTTACATTGACATTCTTATTTAAGACATCACTTATAATTCATTTCATCATCTCTTATTATTATCTCATCATTATGCCATCATTCCAATTCAAGAGCAATTATTCTTCTCCAAGAACATACATGAGTTCAACGAGCAACAAGCTATTACAAGGCATCTTCAGTTATGTTTTCATGATGGCTTTATGGTGGATTTTATAATGAATTATCATGTTATTGCATCAACACATTGGAGGCATAATTGTTTGAATTGAGCATTTCCATTCAAGCATTTCAATTTCAATTTTTATTTCCTATTCATCATTGGTGTGGGGTTGAGTCCCAACCTAGGGTTTGACTAAGGCAAGCCCCTATATAGCCCAAACACTATTTTTTCTCCTCTTGTGTACAGATTCAAGATCAAAAATAGGTTTAAGACTCTAATTGAGGGCACATGAGCACTCAGGTGATAGAGACAAAGGTTCCCAAAAAAATTCAATAGAAAACACGTGGACCATGATAATTAGCGCCATAGTCCTCTCTGTTAAGGCTAAAATTTGGCAAGTTGAAAGTGTAGAGTCTCAGTGTGCTAGATCTAATCTTTATGCTCAGTAATTCATCAATCTGGACAAGAATGACTAGCATTAGTTTCCACCCAATTCAACTTATATTTTTGTGAAACATTCCTCTTTGCATCCTCTTGTTATGTGGTTATCAATTCTACATTTGCTTGTTTATGTTATTCATTACCAATTTTGCACCTTCTATAGCCTTAGTTCTTCACATTCAATTTCAAATCAATTCATCTCACTTAATCAATTTCAATTTCAATTAGGTGCCCAATTCTCACCAATAGGTTTGAAGTTGAGGCCTAATCTCATTAATCTCCAATGTAATTAGTGGAATTGCATTTCATTCCTAATTTGAATGTTTTGTCTAGTGAATCTTCTTTCCCTCCATTATAGTATGCATTCAATACATGCATACGTGTATGCATGTATCCATGTATGTATGGATGCATGCACATGCATCTAGGTATGGATGCATGTATATGTGTATGTATATGACCTTCATTGTGAGAATTTCATACATGAATGCACATGCATACATGTACGAATGTATCCATGTATGTATGGATGCACGTAGGTATGCATGCATGTATGTGTATGTGTATGTGTATGACCTTCATTGTGTGTATGTGTGTGCTTGAGCATTAACCTTCATTTTTTATGTGCTTGAACTTAGATTGATATTCTTTAATCTTTTTGGCTTTTATTTTATATTTTGACTTGTTAGTGTTGTTTGGATTTTGAATTTTTCCTTATGGTTCTATGCGTTTGAACTTTCAAGTGTTATTCACTTCATATGGTCTATTAGGTTAAAGTGTGGTTATTCTAATCCTTTGAAACATGATATAATTTGAACTTTTGGCTCACTTTGTGTTTGTTTAACTTTAGACTTCTTATTGCGGTTTTGCCTTGATCTTTATTGTGTTTGAATTTAAAAAGGTATTTTTTTTAAATATCTATTTATCAAGTATGTGAACTTTTTAGCATTTATTTAAATGAATGTTTTTCTTGTTTGAACTTTGGATAAAGTGTGTTTGATCCTTGACCTTCATTGTGGATATGTGCATGTTGCTTGAGCATTAGACTTTCAAATATATAATAATATAGTCTAAACCTTCAACTTCAACTTTATGTTTGTTTGTAACTTCAAAATTCTTATTATGGTTTAGACTTTGACATTTCTTCTTATGGTTTCTATTTATTCTAGAGATATTAATTATGATTCATTGTATATGGTCTATGTGATTGAAGTGTGATTGTTTTAAATCTTTATACTGATATCATCAAAAAAATTGGCTCACTTTGTATTTGTTTGAACTTTAGATTTCTTATTGTGGTTTTAAGTTTTGAATTTGAAATATATGTTTGAATTTAGAATAATATTATTGAGAATTTGTCTATTTATGAAGTATGTGATCACTCTAAAATAAAATATATCTTTGTATTTATTTGAACGAAAAAATTCTATGATACTAAATATTAAATAATACTTTGATGATTTTGAAAATTTCGATAATTTCTTTCCAACCAAATATGATAAAGATGAGACCAATGTCTAGGTCACCAAAATAAAAGGAACACTAAAAGAAGATACGAGCGACACGGACCCTTAAATAAGGAACACTAAAAGAATATATGAGTGACACATGTAGAAGTTGATCGTCAACCATAAGAGCTAAGAATCACTTGCAAGCAAAACAACTGTCACACAAAAGAGATCAATCAAATATTGTATGTGTGTGCAAAATTATAGTGATTAATCCATTAAAAGCATTTAAATCACACATATTCAATGGAACATTAAATTGAGGAAATAAAACAAAGCAATTAAAAAACTCCCCAATGTCATCTCATCGCTCCCTGGTCTTGAGGACTTTGCCGGTACATTTGGTGGCTCTCAGATGCATGATCTTTGACAAAGTGACAACCCAAAAAACAGGAATTGATAAGCAAGCTAAGATGCACAAAGCTAATCTATTTCTATGTAAATCTACATTATGATGATTAAGCTACTAATGAAAGCCATAAAATGATGCTAATGCTATTCTAATACTATGATAACTATGTTATGATTGTTGACAGAATGTTGATAATGATGCTAAGGTTCCTCTCATAGCCAAAAGAGGGGGTATTTATAGGATTTCATGACCAGAGGTGAGGTGGCAAGAATCAACGGTGCAGATTCAGTCTAGATAAATCGACGGTTGACATTGAAGAATTTGGAAGGAGGTTGAGGAAATGGACACTTGTCATTCCTAAGGAGACAAGTGGCAAAGAATCTCCAACCATATGCCAACAAAGGGGAAAGTGGCATGGAGATGAGAAACATGTGGCATAAGTGTCACGTGTCTCCAAGAGAGGGTGGACACTCCAAAAATGGTTACGATAAGAGGTTGGAGAGGATAGGATTAGTTAACATGTGGTTAGGCTAGGGGTTGGTTAGAAGAAGGTTAGGTTAGGAAGTGGTTAGGAGTTAGGACACATGTTCTTAAATTTGAATTTAAAATTCAAATTTAATGGGGAGAGAATAATTAAATAAACAAATTAACTAAATTCATTTATTTAATTAGGAAATAGAAGAAATTGATTTTGGTGAGATGAATTAAGAAAATGAACCATATAAACAAATTATTTAATTCATTTATATAGTAGAACAATAAAAGGTCATTAATTAATTATTTTTCGTATTTAATTAATTCAATTTTCCAGACTTATTTTTAGTGTATACATTTTGACCCTCTTTGAAGCGATGTGTGATAACATGTCAGTTCAAAGAAATATTGCTTGTTGTTGCTGATTTGGTTAGATAAGATGTCTCGGACATTGACTGATGGATGCAAGGATGCCCCCTCGAGAGATAAATAAAAAAAAATGAATTTTTAAGATTTTCGCATTTTTTGAAATTTTTTGAAATTTTTAATGATTTTGGATTTTTAGATATTTTTAATTTTTTGATTGATCTCCCGATAAAGAAAATTTTTAGTCATTGTTGTAGCTTAGTAAATTTGATGAATTTGATGAGAGAGATTGTCGTTCTGAAGCCAGATTGATAAAATTTTGATTTTTCGGTCACCTGTTTGATGGATTTCGATCAGTTTCGATTACCATGATGATTATAG
Source organism: Cryptomeria japonica (assembly GCF_030272615.1). NCBI lineage: Eukaryota > Viridiplantae > Streptophyta > Pinopsida > Cupressales > Cupressaceae > Cryptomeria > Cryptomeria japonica. The sequence goes on along the minus strand of NC_081409.1, from coordinate 673,982,417 downwards.
GTTGTTGGATAGATAAAAATGACCTCATGATGAATAAGAGTCGATCATGAAAGCTCAATGGGATTGATGGAATCTCACATGAGCTGATTAGGTTGATTGATTGATTAACAGATAGATTGTTAATCAAAAATTGACATTGATTTGATGTGATAACAAGAGAACAGGTTGGTGTTCTTCAGTCGCGAGAGAGATTCCCAAAGACCGAGCAGTTGATCCCATGCTTGACATAGGCGGAGCTTGATTTGATTGATAGATGTGGACTATCCTCATTGATCCATATGCCTTGATATATGATTAACTGAGGTTTGTTGATAGCTTTAGCAAAGAGGTGATATAATGAGAGCTCAATGCATCGCCCCTCTTGATATACTGAGATATCACACATTTTTTATTATATTGTATACACTTTGATGAGATACTGATGATTCCTACAATGTATTTTGTGATGTACTCCAATATTTTTGTGATATCATTGTACATTGGATATCGATTCTTTTTTATTTATGTGAGATGCAATTGGTTCTATATGATCTATATGCTTATGATGTTATGTACTTTTTCATGATGATAATGCACTCTATATGATTTTGCCTTGTATCTATTGGATGTATGCAACTATTTACATGATGTATGTTTTATGTTTTATATGATTATGGATTCTAGATGATGGATGTATGCTTTCTATATGATGATGCAGTATATGATGGATCTAGCGATGTTGAGTGATGTATATGATTATGCAATGAATGCGTATTTACTATGATGGTGTAATATTTACATGATATATGCCTATGTGATTATGTGATTTATTGATGATTGGATGCAATGCATGACAAATCATTTTTGAGATGTTTATGCTCTTTAAAATAAATGATGTCATAGTTCTATGATGAATGATTCATGCAATGATGCTTTATGAATGACTTTATGTACTATGGGATGCATATGTGATGGTATGAGATGCTAAGTATATGATATGCTTTCTTTTTTGTTACTTTTATGATTTTTCACTGCAATGGATATGAAATGCAATGCTAATGACACTGGTGTGCAATATGAAATGTATAAATTAACTAAATGAATGTTGATGAAATGTAATGCAAAAGACATGTATGACCTAAAATGCATGATGCATGAATTATTTATTTTTGTTGATGTCCAATGTACTCAAGCACTTAATAAGAGAGATAACACCACTTGACCTCAACCTCTGGAAAATGAGATTTGATCCCTTACGCACCTTGAATGCAGCATGCAATCTAATCTAAATATGCAAATATACAAATAATGTCATGTTATCATCGGACCAGTCACTTTGATCACGCTTTTTATCATCGAGCCTTTAAAATATGGTAAGCGAGTGCAAACATCAATGGTATAATTGAACCATGATGACCTGAGCACTGTTTACCGGGATTTCGATATTGCAAGTTAACACAAGCATAAAGGTATAATGGACCAAGATGACCCGAGTGTCACTTGTGTGCAAATAGACAAAAGTTAATCATCCTCCTATGCAAACCCAAAATGTCATCAATGATATTTGATTGATCATGTCCCATGACAAATTTGCACAGTAATAATGATTAACTAACAGACAACAGACAAAGAAAAGATCATGCTCCATCCTTGTTTCTCTAGTACAAGACATCCTTGAGTCACTCAGGAAGCATGATAACAAAAATCAAAACACAACAGTTGAACATTCAGACTAAAGTGTTTCAGATATGATTCATAATATATCATCCATTGATTTGGTGTTTGTTTTGATGTCAAGTTGAATTTTGATACTTATGTTCAATGTTGAGATTCTTGATCTTTACGTGTGAACAACGTTGCCTAACTACTACTTGCCTGATGTGTTTTAGCTCAAAAAATATTATTACCGATTGAGTTCGGGATTTTATCCCCAGTCCAGAAATACATCGTTATATACAATGTTCCAAACCATAGTGGGATTTACAAATGAGACCTGATTAGATACATAAAGCTTTATTGTGGATATGTACAATGGCAAAGGATGGATGCAAGACAAGTGACCGAATAGATGGAGAAGTTGGTTGACAAATGGCGCCTATTTCCAGGTTTTCACCATTTGTTTTTATCACACTTTTTCTCATATTTGATTTTTTTTTGGTATTTTTCTCTTTTTCAATTTTTTTTATTTTTTTATTTTTTTATTTTTTCTAATTTATTTGTTTTTTTTATTTTTTTGGATTTTTTCTACTTTTAGGTATAATTTTTTTTCAGATGAAGGCTATTGATGGGTTCCTCAAGCTAATCTCCTTCTGGTGTTGATAACTGATAAGCGCCCGATCCATATGCAATTGTGACAACAAAAGGACCCAACCAATTTGGCTCGAACTTTCCTTTCTTTTTATAATCTTGTTGATTGCGTGAATTCTCCTTAAGCACAAGATCACCAACTTGAAATATCTTAGGCTTGACCTTATGATTATAGTTGTGTGACATCCTTTGTTGGTAGACTCTCAAATGATCAGCAGCATTTTGCCTGTGCTCTTGCAGCAATTCAAGCTCTTGTAACCTAGACACTCGTTGTTCCTCATCTGGAATGAGACCCTTCAGTGACACATAGAAAGATGGTATTTCAACCTCCACTGGTAATATTGCTTCAAACCCATAAACAAGAGAATATGGTGTGGCACCTGTCAAGGTGCGGATACTGGTGCGATATACCCATAAAGCAGGATTCAGCTGAACATGCCAATCTTTGCTAGCATCATTAACTATGTTCTTCAAGATTTTCAAGATTATTTTGTTTGATGCTTATGCCTGATCATTTCCTTGTGGGTAATACGATGTGGAAAACCTGTGCTGGATTTGGAACTTTTCATAGAGCTCTCTTACATCTTGATTTTTGAATGGCCGCTCGTTATCAGTGATAATAGTCATAGGAATACCATAGCGACATATGATATAGTTCAAGATGAATGCAACAATCTGCTTTCCTATGACATTAGTGAGGGGCACTGCTTCAATCCACTTCGTGAAATACTCAGTAGTTGTGAGTATGAACTTGTGACCGTTTGAGGAAGGTGACTGGATTTTCCCTACTAGATCCATGCCCCATTGACAAAATGGCCATGATGTTGCCAAGGTATGAAGCTCTTGTGTTGGTGTGTGTATGAGATCATCGTGGACCTGACATTGTTTTCACTTTTTGGCGAATTAAAAAGAGTCATGTTCCATTGTAGGCCAATAGTAACCCAGTCGTATGAGTTTCTTCGAAAGAGTAAGACCACTCAAATGAGTTCCACAAATATCGTTATGAACTTCAGTTAAATCCTTCTTAGATTCTTCCTGCTCAAGACATCTGAGGAGAGTACCATCCAGACCTTGTTTATATAGAGTATCAGTGACAATGGTGTAACGAGCAGATTGTCAAATGAAATTTCATTTTTGATTCTTTGATAGGTCATGAGGAAGGGTACCATCTTTCAAGTAGGTATAAATTTGGCCATAACGGGAGGAATCGGGTCCTACTAGGTGGGTAGCATATGATTTGGGAATCAGGACAGTCATAAGCAAGGTGAAACAGTTCTTCCACTAGGAATTTGTAACGATCTTGATTTTCTTGTGTTTGAAGCAAAGAGAATTGTAGCCATGGCATCAACTGCTTTGTTGTCATTTCTCGATATGTGCTCAAAATAAATGTCCACAAAGTACTTTCTAAAGTTATCCACCATCTTCTTGTAAGGCATTAGTTTTTCATCTTTGGTTCTATAATCATCATTGACTTGATTGATGACTAGCTGAGAATCTCCAAAAACTTGCAAATGTTGGATATTCCATTCTAAAGCCATCTTGATTCCTATTACTAATGCCTTGTATTCAACCATATTATTAGGGCAAGGGAAAGTCAGTTGTATGCTTTTGGGATGGTGTGACCTTGAGGTGTGATAAATAGAAAGCTTACCTCAGATCCATGTTGTGTGTAAGAACCATCAAAATACAACTGTCATGTTTGCTTAGTGACTGTGAGAATGTCAGCATCTGGAAATTCAACTTGTATTAGATGATCATCCTGGAGTGGTGCCTCTACTAATTGGTTAGCAATCAGTTGTCCTTTTATAACTTTTATATCAATATATTCAATGTCAAACTCGCTCAGGATCATTACCCATTTTGCCAATCTACCTATTAAGGTTGCCTTGCTAAGAAGATATTTAAATGGATTAATTTTGGCTATCAGCTTTCTTGAATGGGTTAGCATATAGTGTTTCAATTTTTGGGATGCGAACACTACTGCTAAGAATGCCTTCTAAATAGATGAGTAGTTGAGCTCATATCTGACTAAGGTCTTGTTGGTGTAGTAAATAGCATGTTCTTTCCCTTCATGATCCAATTGTGCTAACAAAGCTCCTAATGATACATTAGTGGTTGATATATACAATAATAACGACTTGCCTTCAATCGGTGACATTAGGACGGGTGGGTTCATTAGATATTCCTTTATTGTATAAAAAGCTTCTTCACAGGTGTCATCCCATTTGAATGGAACATTTTTGTGCAACAAATGAATGAAAGGATGACATCTATCAGCTAGCTGGGATATGAACCTTCTAATGGACTGAAGTTTCCCTTGAAGTGATCTTAACTGACTGATGTTTTTGGGTGATTCCATTTCTATGATTGATTTAACTTTGTCTGGATCTACTTCGATACCTCGTGTTGAAGCAATGTATCCCAAAAGTCTACTAGATGTGACACCAAATTCACATTTCTCCGGATTCAGCCTTAATTTGTATTTCTCCAGGCTTTCAAAGATCTTTGCTAGGATTTCTAGATGTGCTTCTCTATTATATGACTTAGCCAATAGATTATCAACATAATCTTCCATAAAGGTATGCATCATATCATGAAAAATTGTTGTTATTGCTCTTTGGTAGGTAGCTCCCGTGTTCTTAAGTCCGAAAGGCATTACATTCCAATAGAAAGTACCCCATGGGCATGTGAAGGTCGTCTTCTCTTGATCTTTTGGTGCTATTTTGATTTAATTGTAGCCTGAGAAACCATCCATAAGAGAGAACAGTTCATGTCCAGTTGTCAAATCCATAATGATATCTATATTTGGTAAAGAAAAATCATCTTTGGGACACGCCTTATTGAGATCTCTGAAATTTGTGCATACTCTGATACTTTTGTCTGACTTAGAAACAAGAACTATATTGGATACCCATTCTAGATAAGCTAATGGTCTAATAAATCCTACATCTAGCAATTTCTTCAATTCTGCTTTGATCAATATGGCTATATGAGGATGCATCTTTCTTAGCTTTTGCTTTACTGGTTTTACTCTTGGAGAAACATTCAATTGATGCATGATGAGATCCAGATCCAATCCTGGCATATCTCCGTATGACCATGCGAAATTGACTTGTCTTTCTTTGAAGAATACCATATAGTCATGTTTCTCTTGTTCTGATAATGATGTTGTTGGATGAAGAATATTTAGTTGATCTGGTGTTGCAATGTTGATTGCTTCCATTGGTTCAATCAGTATTGAAGATCTTTCTCGAAAATACTCAGGCAAGGTGTCAAATTTCACATCCTCTGGCGCCTCAAGGAGGTTTTCACCATCGAATATGTCTTTTCTTTTTACTTTTTCTTGATCTAATATTGTCATTAACTGGTTTTCGGCTTTAGACCTGATATTTGTTTTTTTCTTTTCACTTTTGCGACTGAGAGATTTGGCACCCCCTTGAGTAGAAGATGTGTTACCAAATTCACTAGTGGAAGTTGTTGTACGTTCGACTGCGTTGAGGTATAAGGCAATGGCATGATCATCAGGGAAGGTTTCTATCTCAATGGGTCCTTCATTGTCCCAATCAATAAGCCTAGGATACACTAATGGCAAGGGGTCATCAGATTGTTGGGTGTCAAGAGAATTAAGGGTCATGATAGAGATATCTAAGTCTTCAATGACTATTTCTAGGTCTAAGATGTTATTTTCCTCAGACTGGCCTTCAACAAGTAGATCCTGATCATCCTCACTAGAGTCAACATCGATATATTGTAGGTCACATTTGAGTGTTCTATACTCTGATGTTTGTACTACATAAGAGTGGACTATATCGATGTCTACATCTTTTATATAGCATGACTCTCTAGAAGAATCTTCAGATTGGTAAGAGTCACATTCCCACTCATTGGAATCTATTTCACTAGAAGCTTGTAATCTGAAAATTTGCTCATAAAGGTTATAAGTAGCTTCTTCTCGCTTTTTAGCAAGTTCCTTAGCTTCTTCTTGATGTTCGCGAGTCGCTTCCTCTTGTTGTTTGTGGATAGCTTCCTCTTGTTGTTTTCGTGCAACTTGTTCTCTTTAAATGGCTCGTTCTTCTTGTTGTCATTCATATTCTTGCTCTTGTTGGTTGTGAGATGATGCTTCTTGTTGTGGATCTATAGTATTTTGCCCATAACCTAATCCTGATTTATCCTTAGGAAGTTGTGAAGGAGGTTGTATTGGTTCTGAGATACCTTCTTTTCTTTTGCCTATAGGACCACTACCACCATATCCCATCTTTCTCATGATATCATATCCTTTTCCATATTTCTCTATTGGGATACTAACATTATTGACTTCTGGTTGGGATTCTGGCTCATCTTTGTATAACCATTACAAAACATCCTTGTCATCAATCTCTTCAGTTAAGGTATCGGCTTTGACAAAAGATCCATCTAGAATTTTAATTGGTTCAAAGACAGGTTGTGGTTTTGAACTTGATGTCTTTCCATATGATCTTGGAGAGACTGGTAGGTCTGGTAGTGAAAATTCCCTTGGGCCATTTTCTTTTAATTGTATCTTTTTCTCAAAGCTCGATAAGATTGAAGAAAATGCTTTTTCCTTGGGTGGTGTATTAGCAGAGGATGCTTCTCTATTATGTGAAACAATGATCTCTTGAACTAGCTTCAAGTTACTACAATATTGAAATGGATTTGAATCTATTGGAATGGTGATCTCTTGTCTATCATATGGAAATTTGAGGCACTGATGGTAAGTTGAAGGGATATCTTGCATGTCATGGATCCATGGTCTATCTAGAAGTATGTTATAAGACAAATTAATGTCCAGCACTTGACATACTATATCCTTTTGCGCAGGTCCAACTTTGATTGGCAACACTACAACCCCTTTGGAGGAACACTCTTCTTCATCATAGGCTTTGATTGTTATCATTTGACGAGGATCAACTGCATCTTCAGAATAGCCTAATGCACAGACAAGACTTAATAAACAAATATTTAGGCCAGCTCCTCCAACTATTAGGACATGTTTTACGCGGGTTTTGTGAGTTAATACTTTGATATGCAAACGAGCATTATGCGGATGTTGCAAGGATATGTCATCATCTTCTGTAAAAGATAATCAATGAGGTGATATAAGATGTCCCACCATGGTTTGAAATTGATCAACACCCAAGTCTTTGGGGACCGTGGTATCTATTAGAGCCTTTTCTAGGATCCTTTTATGCGTGTGATATTTTTAGAAATTTCAATATTGAGATTTGCGCAGGGGTCTTCTGTAATTGATCCACTATGTTGTATTGCCTAGAAGTAGCGGGTGTGTTGGTTGTGGGTCCTGATAAAGTGACCTTATTTTTATTGCGCGTAATAGCGTGTGTGGGTTTTGGTTGGGATCTTTCTTTGGCTACAATGACATTGACCATATTATCATAAGTATGGGTATAATTCACTTTCTCCTTGCCCTTGCTATCTCTAGTTGTCGATGTCTTGCCCTTCTTGTAGTTCAGTAGCAAAGTTTTAAATGATGTGTGTGATTCATTTGTTGTGTGTCCATCTATCGTTATTACCGAATGACATGCTTTAATCATTGACAATCATTAGTCTGATGTCCTTTACTCCGATGATATATAAAAAAATGATTGTCATTCCACCAAGCAAGTTTCACCTTTGGTTCAAAATCCCTCACTTCTGATAATGTAATTAATTTGTTTGCAAGAAATGTTTTTAATGTTGATCCAAGTGGTTCACCAATAGGTGTAAATTTCATGCAGGAGTTGGTGAAGGGTAACCTTGGTTTATTATTATCCTAATTGGTTGTCGATGTATGACTTGACAAGTTGAATATGGGCTGCTTGGATTTCATAATGTTAGCATCCACTATCCCATCATTCACAATGTTTCTATTTCTATTCCAAAATTTAATTTTATCAGCATTATTATGAGTGTTGTTGGAAGAATTATTCCCTTCTCTATGAAGCTTTAATACCCCTTTCTTGACCAAGGCTTCTTTGATTTTGACTCCATTCTCAACCATTTTATTAAAGCTTGGAGGACATTGCATCTTAAGTGCACAACTCATTTCGTCCTTAAAGTTATCGATAAAAATTTTCATCTTTTCACTGTCAGGAATAGGATGAGAATATCGTGCAAACAAACTTCTCCCCCTTTGTAAGAATGTCATAAAAGGTTCCCAATTCTTTTTCTTTGTATTACATAGGTCAAGCATAGTAATCTCATGTTGGATGTTATATGAATATTGGGAAATAAATTTTTCTACCAATTCTGAAAATATTCTTATACCAGGTGGTAACTGGGAAAACCACTCCATTGCTTGGCCACTTAAACTCTTGGGGAATAATCTCATCAAATAGGTGTCCTCGTTTGTGAACTCCATACTCATTGTGCAAAATTCCCTAACGTGATCTTGAGGGTTAGTCTTACCATTTTATTTGTCATACTTAGGGATTTCGCAATTAGGAGGAAATGGTATCATATTTAGATTTTTGTCGAATAGATAAGAACATATGTCTTGTAGCGAATATCTTCTTGTGGTTCCCCCTTGCAAGTCTTGTACTTTTGTCTGGAGTTCTTGAATCTGTTGAGTAAGAGCTAAAAGGGGATTATCAACATTATTCTTTCCTTCACCATCTTGGTTATTTTGAATTCGTTCGTTATGAGTCTCATTTTGAGTTCGTTCATTGCAAGTATCACTTTGAGTTCGTTCATTATGAGTGCAACTTTGAGTTCATTCATTATGAGTATCACTTTCAGTTCGTTTATTGCGAGTATCACTTTGAGTTCATTCATTACTAGTATCACTTTGAGTTCATTCATTACGAGTGTCACTTGTATGTCCACTTCGTTTTATAATAGTGATATCAAAATTACTTGGTAGCTTGGCCCCTTGACGTGCTAACATGAGAAAATATATTTCTTTATCTGGTTCAATGATTCTTTCCAAGATTCTACCAAATTTTGGATCTTGTTGTGCTCCTCTGATTGTTTCTTCTGTTATTTCATAATCGTCATCATTGTTGTGAGTATTGGTGGACCCAAATTGATGATAGAAAGGATTCTCTTCATCCATTGTAAATGTTTGCCCTTGTTTCTGTTGTTTTAGTATCCTCTGATTTCTCGTGAAAACTAGCATACAAGTGATCTTATAGTTTCAAAAAGCTTTACTCTTCCAAAATGCTCCTCAATAAGTGATCAATTCTTGAGGTAAATAAGACAAGTTAATGCGACCACCTTGATTTAGACTGTGATAACGCATATCTTTGTTGCATAGCAAGTGTTCTCAAAGGTTCTTCGTCAAATTCATTTCCTCTAACACGCAAATAATTTTGATAACGATGTAAAAATATGTGATGTTTCAATAAGATTTTGTGATTTATGTAGAGAAATTTTCTCCTTTTCAAGATTGTCTTCCGACTAAGTTTCTTCTTTTTCAATTGATATGCAATGGTCATCAAGTATTTGAAAATTTACAAGTTTTTGATCTTGGTTTTGAGTGCAAAGTTTTGTTATGATATGACCAAGTCAAATAGGAAAGATGTATCATATTTAGAGAACTAGGACAATCTGATCTAGCGTTGTAGTTTTGTGATGAAGGATGATAGATCCTGATAAGAAACTATGTCTGAAAGATCAGATTATCAAAGATGTTCAATTATGCACTTGAGACATTTGGATCTTAAACTTGTTTGAGATGAATACTTGTGAGACCTAGTGTGTTTAGTTTTAAATTTGACTCAACCAAAGGCAATTTTTGGAGTTTTTGACAAATAGATGTTCTAAAATATGGTGCTATGTTATCAACTGAAAGAGTTGCTTCACAGACCTAAAGAGCTATTTCCCAAATCAGAAGAGCTACTTTGTTGACCGAAAGAGCTATTATTCAGACTGAAAGAGCTATTCCGCTAACCGAGAGAACTATTTTGCAAACCAAAAGAGCTACTATTTTTTACCAAGTATGTTACTTCTTAGACTAGGAAAGCTATTTCTCAGACCGAAAGAGCTATTGTTTTTACCAGAAACACTACTTGTCAGACCAGGAGAGTTGTTTCTCAGACCGAAAAAGCTAATGTTTATACCAGGAATGCTGCTTCTCATACCAGGAGAGTTGTTTCTCAAACTGAAAAAGCTAATGTTTAAACTAGAAACACTACTTCTCATACCAAGAGAGTTGTTTCTCAGACCGAAAGAGATAATGTTTTTACCAGAAGCGTTAATGTTTACCCTGAGAGAGCTATCTACTGAAATGTTTAAAAGACTAACAGAATTACCTCCCAAACTGACCAGAAACATTATTTCTCAAACAAGAAGAGAAAATTCACAGATTAGGAGAGCTGCTATGTTGACCAAAAATGTTGTTTCTCAAACAGATAGTGTTATTTCCTAGACCAAAAATGTACTGCCCTTCCAGGAAACCTCAAAGGGATTAAGCTAAAACACAAGAATAAAGTGCAAATATATATATATTTTTAAATTAAACACAACCTAATGATACAATGAGATATCATAAGCTCAGATAACATAATGGAAGATTAAAATAACACCTAAAGAGTTTCCCAGCGTGATTACTTAATTCAACACTTAACTCAACTCATGCTAATTAATCCAATTAAGTTGATTAACTTAATGACATGATAAAACTTTAAACAAGGATAAATTTGTTCGGTAAGATAAAAATATAGATAATATGATTAAGTTCATCCATTACAATATAACCATACATTACGTTCAATCTTTTTATTAAAACATATGTCATGCATCTACTTTCCATGCATGTTTTAAGTGCATTATCAACTAATGAATACATTCCATTATTCAAATTTATATTCTTCATGATCCAAATTACTGTATTTAATACGATGACTACATACATACATTTAAGATTAACATCATCTAATCCACATAATACATTTTAACCATAATGCAATCCATACATGCTAAATTAAAAAGGAAACATAAGAACATAATACACCACATAATACCAAAATGATATCGGAGTTCACCCCTAGTGGACTACATCTTTGGGTCTACTCAACTACAAGACCCCTTTGATAAAATAATAGGGTGAAGAATACATAAGGTTCACATCTTTTACATCCTGCCATCAAGGCGTACATAAACCAATAATACATACGACCACATCGGTCCAATAGAAACATGAATGATCCTTGAATAGGAAAGGATCCAACTGAACATGATAAGAAGCAAATACAAATATGAACTGGAGCACCCGCGAAACTAAGTCTTCGCAACCCATCATAAGAAACCCATGGTCTAACATGAATATTAGGTTCTCACAAGGGCATAAACAACAGGATGACTCCACAACAGTGCTCCTATCAAAGACAACACAAACAGCACACTAGCGAACATAAGGGACAAGTGTCATCACATAACTTGGTATGGCTACCATGACAGGTCTCCATAGGTTTCGACCCCATCTATTAGGTTACCCTGGCAACCCATTCCGAACCTCCAGCCCATCCAAGTCTCATGTGGACCCAACACTTCCTTTCGTGAAGACAAGGTTGATGGTTTGTCATTTCAAGCCTTCTCTCTACATATCGAGTATGTCCGAGCCCTCATCCCATGCATGAGGTACAATTATCTTCTTAGTATTTTTAATAACTAAACTCTCTAATATGCTATTAGGTTATCACTTATTTAGACACACTTTCGATGGGTTACCCAGCAACCACTTTGGGCGCAGCCCCCACTCGAAAGCCACTTTCCCATTTGACACTAGACCATAAACCAACGAACTCCTAAATCCCAGGTATACAACAAGACAAGCATATGAAGTTCAATACAGTAGGAATACCCACTTGGTCAAACAAGACTTCATACGAGGTGCACTGACTGCTGATACTCTAACTAGAACTGACCAACTATGGTCAACCACGAACCAACATTTCAACACTCGCATAAAGGACATGACTAGATACAACACCATCACATGAAAACAATAAATACTCGAGTTCAAGGACATAAGAAGGTACCCTAAATCAATATACACCAATATCAAATAATCACAATCAAGGACTGGCCATTTCTTAAGCAAATGCGAAAACATAAAATTAAACATGCATAGGCATAAATCGGAAAAAATAAAATAAAAAAAAATTCCATATTGTTTAAACATTAAAATTGTTCCAGTTTTCTAATGGATCTAGTTTGATTGCAATCTGTCTACCTTGTCTAGGTACATGTCACTCATGGTTTACTAACTCATTAAAGTTCGTTTTGAATCATAAAATAACATAAATACGTCATCATGAGTTTTCAAACCAAAATCACATGAATATAATTAAATAAACATTAATCAACTAAAATGTGATATTTATTCTTCAAAATAAAACATCATTCTCATACTGGTTCGAAAACAATTTCTCAAAATTCATCTTTTCCAGAACCAAGTTACACTTTTCAAATTAAGGAAATATACATTTAAAGAAACCAAAAAATAGATAAACATTTCCCAAATTAACAAAATATTTTCTTGCGTATATTTAAAGAAATATACAAACCTAAGATATTAATTAGTATATATATCTCTAACTATATATACCTTAATTAATAAATTCATAAATTAACAGCAATTAATATATATTTAAAAATATATATTAATTAATAATGGTAATTAATATATAATTAATATACACATTAATCTATAAATTACAACAATTCATATATATACTTTATCATGTACATTAATTAGTAATTAGCAAATAACATATTATTAATAAAATATATTAATTAAAAAAATAACCAATCACCAAATATTATTTAAAAAAGCTCGAATTAAATAATATTTAAAAAACTTTATTTTAAATAATAATAATTTTTTTTTTTGTTTAACAAAAAGCAACGATACTAGGGTACCCACGTGGGCCCCCTCCCTTTTCCAAGGGACATTGGAAGCAGACGCTACCATTGGTAACAGATCACTACCCATGGTAGTGTTGCTACCAAAGGGTAGTAGTCGCTACCTTTGGTAGCCCTGCTACCACCCCACGTGGTGGGGTTTTTCCTGCCATGTGGAGGGGTTTATATTTATTATATGTTTTTTAATTACATTAAAACAGAAAACCCCCAAAATACAAAGTCTCAGACATAGACAAAAAAGCACAAAAATAACCTTCCAGAATTCATGGTTTTCACATATATCCAAATTTAGAATAACCATAACTAAAATAGGCAAATTTTTCCAACCAAAACCATATTTGGGCAAAAAGAATCATTTTTCACAAATTTATTCAACCAATCTGTCAAACTCGAAACTAATTTCCAATATGAAACTTAATCTGGGAACATTCAATGTAGATTTAAACAAAATTTCATGGAGAACAACCAAACCCAATTTTATTTTATTTTGAAAATTAATTTGAACAACCAAAAATGTAATCTGGAGGTTTGGAAAAGAAGCAAGGAGGGTTTAAATTCAGAAATTAAACTACAACTCTTCCATTTTTCCCAAAATATATGAGATTATCACAAACACAATCAAAATCCATAAAAATCTCTATTTAGCAAAGAAACCAAAGAGATAAACCAAAAGCCTACCTTATTCAGCAATCTTGGAAAGATTTGATGGAGAGCCCCAACCTGCAAGCTCGAGAAATCCTTCTTTCCCCAAATGCCCAAAATCTCTCCAAAATCATTCTCTCCAAAAATATTTTCCAAAAATATCTCTCCAAAAATAATAATCCCCCAAAATATTTTTCAAACCTAGGTTAAATGGAAAAAGTTTGTCCAAAATTCCTTTTTTTTTTTGGATTTAAAATACTTTCTTTTAAATAAAATGAAAAATCATTCTTTTCAAACTATTTCAATATGCTAAACTCGCTTTTCTTTTAAAAAATTGATTTTCTCAATTAATTGAAATTAACCTTTCTATTTTCAAAATGCCAAAGAGGGTAAATATTTATATTTCAAATAAAATTTAATCTTTCCTTTCAAAATGCATAAACTGAACAAATTCATCATTTAAATTTAATCATTTAATCGAACTTGCTACAAACATGAATAGAGCAATTCTAATTAATGATTAATCACACAAAGGGGTCCTATTTAATTTAGTCCTTTAATTACTAATGCGTAAAAGAACACATTTAATCAAATTAAATACTAAGTATTAAGCACTCAATTTTGCCACATGCAAAGCACGCAACCCAAGAAAGCCAATCAGATACACGACCCGCATACCCAACCAAAAGGGGAAACTAGTGGACGACCGACAACGCTCACTTGAGCACAACTAGGGTAAAACGAAGGTCTTACGACCACCTAATCCAATCTCTAAGGACCAAAGAGGTACATTCAAACCTGCGAATCCAGGTGAAGACGAACCTCGTACCTATGCGGTATTGTACCTACAATCTCCTGCAACCATGAGTCACATATGCATACATATATATATTTAATGAAAGTATTAGCCCAAGATTAATAACACAAATTACGAGAACAAATAAACTTACATAAGAATTGATGTGAAAACTACATTAACAGGTACACACAATAATCATAACATCTGACTATAACATTATAACATAGTAAACTAACCAAGGTCAAACCGAGATTAGAATCTGATTAGGGCAGGGGTACTAAAGAAAACGTTGTTTCTTAGACAGATAGTGTAGTTTTCTAGCTTAAAAACGTTATTGTTTTGAGAAAGAATGTTGTTGCTTAGACTGAAAGAGCTATTCTGCAAATTAGGAACTTTCAAGTTTGAAACAGTGATGTTTAGACTCAGAAACTTGTTGTTTTGATTCAAAGATTTAATGCACAAACTCAAACAACTAATGTTTAGAGCTAACCAATAAAAACATGAAGAGTTAATGTTGACCCATCAGAAAGCCAATATTCACACCAAGAGAGCTAAAGTTCAGACTGAAAGAGTTGATGTTTGGACCAAAATAGCTAAAGTTTGAACTAGAAACTCTACCCTTTGGACTGAGAACTCTACTGTTTAAACCAAGAACTCTAATGTTTGCACCAAAAACTCTACCCTTTGGACTGAGAACTCTAATGTTTGAACCAGAAATGCTATTGTTTAGACTGAGAACTCTACTTTGTGAACCGATAACTCTACTATGTGAACCAAGAGCGCTACTATTTGAACTGAGAGAGCTAATTTGTTGCGAACTATGTAATTTTAACATAATATGTTTGAGTTTGAATTTTTGTGTTATCACTGGATGATGTGTCTAAATTATTGTCTGAAAACACAAAAGATAGAATTTGAAATAGTTGTCTTGTTTTCCCTAGGATCAAAACATCAAGTGTATGTTCCAAAGGCTCACAAAAAGCCCAAATTTCCACGGGTTTTGTACAAAGAAGACACTTCAAGTAGATTTATCCTAAGGAATCGGTGACAATGCGATAACTCGGCCCACAGCTAGGAATCTTCGTGACACAAGTCTAAACACCCTAAATGGGGATGTCCACTTTTTCCATTATCGAGAGGTGGCAGATAGGGGCCTCCAGGACTGGAAGGATGACCCAATCACCCTCTCCTTGAAAGGCTACAAGTAGCCTATGCAAAGTTGAGGATTTCTACCTCTCCTCCAAGGAGCCAAATGGTGAGTGTCATGGGGGCAAAACCTTTTATCCCCTTGCACTGAAATTACCGCACCAAGGCTAAAAAGGGTGGTTTCTAACTAACAAGGAACTAGTAAGGGCATATGTTTGGCATGTCGAGGTATAAACTCAATTAAGAGGTCTCCTATCCTTGACAACCAAGGTTTTATATACCCAAAGGTATGGAGGAGAGTCATTCCCAACACTGCCATTGATTTTGATTTTCATCAAAATCACATTTATTTTATAGTGGATTAGATGAACTTGGCTTTAGTCATTCCCACTTGGGTCATTCACCTCTCACCCGGCCTTATGGGCTACTCAAGAGGGCAGGCTCGCTAAGGATTATTGCACTACGGAAAAGAAAAGTGATGAGTCTAACTTTCTGATCACCTCTTGAAGGTGAGAGCATACTCACCTATCATCAAAGACACACAAGACGTGATTTTATTTTTCCTTCCTAATTAGTCTAGGTGCCTATGTTAATAGAAACAAGTAATATAATATCCCGCAGTTGCACCAAAATGTTAGTAGTTTACAATTTTGTCTTTGGCGGCGAAGGGTTTTTAACTCTGGTCTTGGACAGCGAATTAGGTGCTTGCAAAACAGAGAACCACAAGTCAGATTCTAGAAATTGACAGTTTGAAAAATGCATAATCAAAAAAATGCTAAACAAAATATCAAACTGCTAAATGAATTGCCTAAAACGTTGTTCTAGAAACCCAGAGAGTTGTTCTGTCAACCAAAAACGCTACCCTATTAACCTAAAAAGCCACTTTAAGGCCCATAAATGTTATTTTAATGCCCAAAAACGCTATTAAAATTACCAAGAACATTACTAAATTGACCAAGAGCATTACTAAATTGACTAGGAGCTCTACTAAATTTACCAGGAGTGCTAAAACAACTACCATAAGAGCTATAACAACTACCAGAAAAGCTAAAACAAGCATCAAAAGAGCTAAAACAACTACCAAAAGAGCTAAAACAAATACCAGAAGAGCTAAAATAGCTACCAAAAATGCTAAAACAAGCACTAAAAATGCTAGAACAAATAAAAAGCCAAGGTTAACAAGAAAATCCTCTGCAAAGAAATGCGGGATATTAGAAGAACGCCCATTTAGTTGACGTAAATGCTAAAACTGTGACTAAGACCATCATTTTGCATTTTGGGAGAGCTAATCTGTGTTTCAAAAATGCTATCTTGCAAATCCGTGAGAACCTGCCAAGAAAAATTACTGCAAGCAAATTTGTTAAAAATTTGGGGCTAGGCCCCATAGTGGGCGCCAAAATTTATGTGTGCAAAATATAATGATTAATCTATTAAAAGCATTTAAATCACACATATTCAATGAAACATTAAATTGAGGAAATAAAAGAAAGCAATTAAAACACTCCCCAATGTCGTCTCATAGCTCCCTAGTCTTGAGGACTTTGTCGGTTCATTTGGTGGCTCTCAGATGCATGATCTTTGACAAAGTGACAACCCAAGAAACGGGAATTGATATACAAGCTAATATGCACAAAGCTAATCTATTTCTATGCAAATCTACATTATGATGATTAATCTACTAATGATAGTCATTAAATGATGCTAATGTTATTCTAATTCTATGATAACTATGTTATGATTACTGAAAAATGATGATAGAATGCTGACAGAATGTTGATAATGATGCTAAGGTTCCTCTCATAGCCAAAAGAGTGGGTATTTATAAGATTTTCATGACTAGAGGTGAGGTGGAAAGAATCAACGGTGCAGATTCAGTCTGGATAAATCAATGGTTGAGATTAAAGAATTTGGAAGGAGGTTGAGGAAATGGACACTTGTCATTCCTAAGGAGACAAGTGGCAAAGAATCTCCAACCATATGCCAACAAAGGGGAAAGTGGTATGGAGATGAGAGACATGTGGCATAAGTGCCATGTGTCTCCAAGAGAGGGTGGACACTCCAAAAATGGTTAGGATAAGGGGTTGGAAAGGATAGGATTAGTTAACATGTGGTTAGGCTAGGGGTTGGTTAGAAGAAGGTTAGGTTAGGAAGTGGTTAGGAGTTAGGACACCTATGCTTAAATTTGATTTAATGGGAAGAGAATAATTACATAAACAAATTAACTAAATTCATTTATTTAATTAGGAAATAGATGAAATTGATTTTGGTGGGATGAATTAAGAAAATGAACCATATAAACAAATTATTTAATTCATTTATTTAGTAGAAGAATAAAGGGTCATTAATTAAATATTTTTGTATTTAATTAATTCAATTTTCCAGATTGATTTTTAGTGTATACAGTATGCTCTATAACAACGAGAGAATTTTGTATTATTGCGTAAAGAATTGGAGATACAATACTAGAGGTACAATTAAAATGAATGAATGAACCCTTATAAAGGATGAATGAAAACCTAGGTGCAAACCTTAATGCTAAAATTAGGAGAACTAAAGCAATGCAAACTAGGAGCTAAATTAAGCTCAACTACACCTATAACCAATGTTAGAAAAACAAACTCTAGAACCTAAGTTCAACTTAAGTGAAAAAGTAATTAAAGAACCTAATTAATAAATAGTTAGATAATTGTCCTTAAATTACTCCAATGCCCCCCTAAGATTAACTTAAGGATAAGCTAAAGAGCTAATGATAAATGCAAAATACTTGCATGAATGAGTTTCGACAACTAGGCCTAACTAGGTACTCATGTACAAACCAATGCAAATCCATGCAACTCGGACTAATGAGTTCTTTCTAAATGGACAAAAAGAGAAAAACCACATGGGAAAAAACCCCTCTCCAAAATTGAGAGATGCAATGAAATGAAAAGGGTACTACATGTAACCAAGATGAAGAACTCCAACCCCCAAGTACTTAATCAAATATAGAAGTACATTGAATATCCCTCCCATAATAAAGAAGCTCCAATACTGAATGTAAAGGCTTGAGGACATATGCTGATGAAGATGTAAGAGCGGAAAGCCACATGTCTCTACTTAGGAAGAAATAAATCAAGTGGTCAAGGCTAAAACAACTCTATGAAAGGAGATGGAAGGAATAGTCTCATGATGTGTGCCATGGAAGACTTCTCAATTGTCCTCATGTCTAAATTATGATGTGCTAGATCAATTGAAGTAAATCCAAACAACTATGAAGATACTTGGTGAACAACCTCTAAAGGCACTAAAGATTGGATGACAAGAATGCTTAAACTACCATCAAAGATGAAGTGACGATCCTCAAATTTCCTCAATGTTTGCTATGTGTGACTCAAAAAATAATCTTGCAATATTGGGTAAGAAGTCATCCCTTAAAATTGAAACTGGAACAACAAAAGATGATGAAGAATGAGATAGAGTCTCGATATGAAGCGTGAGGACTAGGAGACAAGCCTTAGACCCATCTAGACATGAAAGACTCATGATATACTCAAGAATATCAAAATTACCACAATCATACGGTATATGATCTGCACATGCAAGGGGAATGACACAATCTGCTACAATATCCTCTAGAAATGGAGAGAGATGAGGGTCTCTAAAGATCTCTCAAAGGCAAGTCCAAAGTGTGTAGGGACATTCAATGTCAATCAAAGCACACATAGTGTCAAAATCAACACTAGAACCAATCAAAACTACAACATGGTCATTAATGATCCTCTAAGCATATTTTGTTAGACAGATCTGATACCAGGAGTAAACTGAGAGCGGGGGTGAATTAGTTTACCATCGAAAACCAAAACTTATGCATATCAAAACCATTAAACTAGAGCACAAAGAAGGATAGAACGTGAAAGCACAATACACACAACACCAATATTTTGACATGGAAAACCCGGTAAAGGGAAAAACCACGGTGGGAAACCCTACCCACAATCATATAATACTTCTGCAACAATATGTGAAATTACAATGGGGATTGCACTTGCAATCAGGCCAACCACCTAGAGCTCACTGCTCATCACAAAAGGAAGTCTCACTGACTTACAAAACATCGAACTACAATCGAGAAAAAATGAATTGTGAAAGTAGCATCTCCTAATTCTTGATACAATTACGGTTAAGCACATATGTCTGCCCTACAATACAAAAACCTTTGTTGAATGATATATCACTTGCTCACACATAAACCTTCCTCTAATAATATAGACATAACCATTGATCCCATTGATATACAAATTATATGAATAAGTCACCTATAAATACAAATCATCAACCTTATTAACAAGGTTAGCTAAACCCTAAACCCATAAACCCATAATAACAAAAATTACATTACACGGTATCATCAGACCAATATTATAATTTACATTACATAGAATGGACCTAAATCAAGTAACCAAACAATTCAATCCATCGGAAATTCGGCTAAGACCAAAATCCAACACGCTTCACCAACCAGTAGAAACCCTTAGTGAAGTAACATAGAAAGTCTAATCGGATCCAAATAGGACCACCATAACAACACGCTAGCCAATTCAAAGTCACCAAACACTCAGAATATGATCAAGAAGCACCTTCAGCATGATAGGAACCCATTCCATAAGCCAGACCAAAATTGTCTGACCAAAACATCAAATATCACTTACCGATAAAGCTAACTGGTACCGAGAAATACCAACCAGGAACATAAGCGATAGTTACCAAAGCACCAAAATATGAACCAACAGAATATGGAAAAAAAATAACCATCCAGAGTAAGCATCCAAAACTAATTCCAAAGATCTGATCATACCGGATTAGAATCAAAACAAACACCAAGATGATCACCAAAACTAACTGGGATAAGTCCAACCAGGATATAGTGTTGACATCAATGACAACACTTAACCAAATCCAACATATTTCCAACAATCTCCCCATTTGGCATTGATGGCAACACTGAATGTGAAAAACATGCAAGTGCCAAGGAATGCCAACAATCTCCCTCAAAGATATGATTAATTTTCACATGAATACCACCTCTCCCCCTTTGACATCAATGACAAAGGATAGATACCAAACCAAAAATACTAAACCAAACAACTGACTACTCCCCTTGAGTAGTAGAATCATCTCATCAACCCGGATCAAAAAAAATATCTGATAAGCTTACCGGATTGATGCATTCCTACATCTCTAAGTCTCTTCCGGAGGGTTGGTAACCCCCAGCTGATCTCTGATATATTCAAAAGTATCTCTACACAATGGTTTTATTAGAATATTTACAATCTGCTCCTTAGTAGGCACATAAACCAATCAGACTTCCTTTGCTTCAACATTTTCCTTGAAGAAATTGTACCTTATAGAAATGTGTTTTGATTTGGAATGAAATACTGGATTTTTTGATATATCAATAGCAGTAGTATTATCACAGTGAATAACAATAGGCTCATCATAACTTACTATTATATCTTTTAACATTTGTTTCATCCATAAAATCTGAGTACAATTAGTAGCAGCAGCTACATATTCCGCTTCAACAATAGATAATGAAGTACATGATTGTTTCTTGCTAAGCCATGAAACCAAATTCTTCCCAAGAAAGAATGGATCGCTGGTAGTTCTTTTCCTGTCATCCACATCTCCTGCCCAATCAGAATTTGTATAGGCACATAATCTGAAGTTTTCATTCTTTGGATACCATAACCCAAGGTCTATTGTACCTGCCAAATACCTGAATATCCTCTTGACAACAATATCATGACTTTCTCTAGGATCTGACTGAAATCTAGAAGCAAAAAAAATAGCATTCATAATGTCAGGTCTAGTCTGAGTTAAGTACAACAATCCACCAATCATTGATTTGTATCTACTTGGATTCACTTTAAGGGATTCATCATCCTTTGAAAATTCGCAACTGGTTATCATAGGAGTACCAATAGGTTTGGAATTATCAAGTCCAAATTTCTTAAGTAACTCCTTCACATACTTAGTTTGACAAATGAAAATACCTTTATCAGTCTAAGTAATCTGCAAACCTAAGAAAAATTTCATCTCACCAATCATAGACATTTCAAATTCATTCTTCATATCATTGACGAATTTCATGCATAGACTATCTTCTCCTCCAAAAATGATATCGTCCATAAAGACTTCAATGATCAGTATGTCATCATGCTCAATTTGTAATATAGGTTACTATCAACATTACCTTTGTTAAAACCAAGCTTAGATAGATATTTTTCTAATCTAGCATACCATGGTCTAGGGGCTTGTTTTAGTCCATATAAAGCTTTCTTCAATCTGCAAACCATGTTATCATCTAATAAAGAAAATTCATCAAGTTGCTCAATGTAGACTTCCTCCTCAAGATCTCCATTCAAAAATGTGTATTTGACATGCATCTGATATACTTTGTAGTTATTGTGTGCAGCATAGGCAAGAAATAGTCTTACCGCTTCAATTCTTGCAACCAATGCATAAGTCTCACCATAATCAACTCCTTCTTTCTGTCAATAACCTTTGCAAACTAATCTAGCCTTGTTCCTCACAATTTGACCTTCCTCATTCAATTTATTCCTGAAAACCCATTTAGTTCCAATAATATTCTTGTCTTTAGGTCTAGGAACTAGTTCTCATGTCTTATTCTTTTCTATCTAATCTAATTCTTCTTCCATTGTTTTTATCCAATTTTTATCTTTGCTTGCTTCAATAAATGATTCTAGTTCAATTTGAGAAATCAAACATACCTCTTCAATAGATAGCCTTCTTCTAGTCATCGCACCTTTGCTATCTCCAATGATCTGATCTTCAAAATGATTTAGTTTCACATACCTGGGAGTCTTTGAATTTTCTTGATTTACTGACTCTTTTTGTTGTTCCTTTTTCATAGTTGTGTTTTCTGATGTTATCGGAGTCACAGGTTCACTGTTCTGAGCAACTTCTTGCATTACCGGTTCAGGTCTGATAAATTCATCTTCTGATCCACAGTCATATGATCTAATTTGGTTATTGTCTTGTTCATCCACCTTGACATTTATGCTCTTTGTTATCCCATTCAATCTTTTTTTATAACGTCTATATGCTTTTCTCTTAGTAGAATAACCCAAAAATATTCCTTCATCACTTCTAGGATCAAATTTTCCCAACGCATAATCTCTTCTAATGTAACATTTACTTTCAAAAATTCTGAAATATCTGACAATGAGAGTAAGACCAAACTATAATTCATAAGGAGTCTTACAGGTATCACCTTTTATGTGTACTCTATTGAAATTTTATGCAGTCCTATTGACAACTTTCCTCCAATAGATATCAGACAATCTAGCTTATGTCATCATAGTTGAAGTAGTCAACAGCTAGGAGGGACCTCAAAGAGATCAATCTAGACCGGTCAACAAGAGTAAACACAATGGAAACACGGTGACATGATGGAGGTGTTGGCATTGTGTTGTCATTGATGTCAACCGGTATATGATGGCCACCAGTATAAGAGATGTATGTGCAGGACTATCATTGATGCATACTGAATGTGATGTCTTTGATGTCGCCTAGTATTTGATGAATACTAAGAGGGGGGGGTGAATTAGTATGCCAAAAATCTTTGCACTAAAACACTTACACAGTCTAAAGATAAACCGGTAAAGCAATCTGACAGTCAAACCGGTTGCCACACATGCAAACCAAAATGCGAATAAAACATTCACCCACAAAAGTAATACAACCATAACACAAGATATTTGACGTGGAAACCCAACTGGGAAAAACCACGGTGAGATGGAACTCACAAGTCACTATCTGCAAAATAGAAACCAAACCGGTTAAGGTCTTACAATGTTCTTCACCAAATAGATCCTGTTAGGAATCTCAATCTCTGTTAGGAGATAAGTCCGATTAAAGACTACCTTATTAGAGGATTTTAGATTCACATGTGTGAACCACCTTGTTAGAGGATTTTACAAAGGCTTTGAGGCCTACCCGATTAGGGGCTACAAACTTGTCAAAGATGTGAGTAATCAACAAGTGTTTGATCTATCTAATAGCACAAACTGCTTGGTTAGATCCAGTATTGCTCACAGCTAATGCATTCTAGCATTACTTTATTCTTCTCTATCTCTCTCTCAGTTACAACTCGATCTTCTCAGATAAGATCCCTCTTACAACAACTCAACATCCACCTTAAACCCTAGCTCAACATTAACCCTTTTCGCAGCCACCTAAAACCCTAGACATGATGTCCTTTTAAAGGAATCTGATTTCATGTCGGTCCAATAGGATTTCTTTACAATTTCCTAGGTTCAATGAACCTAGACATACTTAGTAACATGACACAGGAATCACCGTCAATGTGTCGGCACCGTCAAACAATCGGTGGATTGGTAACTCATCACAAAATGCCGGTTGGTAACTCATCACAGAGTATTACCGGTTCATACAAAATATCGGTTGTTGGTTTGACAAAAATGAAGACTGGTAAGAATGTGTTGTGCCGCTTTGCTCCCTCGTACCGCTTGTGATCTGCGAACCGCTTGGGGTCGACATGCCGCTTCAGACCGGGAAACACATTCTGCAAAATCGCCACTAGTCTAGAGACTAGTATACAACATACCGGTTGGAACAAATATCGGTTGAGCATAAGCTCATACATATAAAGGGGATCTCAATACAAGTGTGTGTCTATCAATGACAATCATAGCATAAACCACAAAAATGCCAACAATCTCCCCCTTTGGCATTGATGGCAACACTTAGGAAAATAAAATTTTGACATCTAAGTGTTTTACAACAGAAAAAATTGTCATTAACAAAATTGCTCCCCCTAAGCATATACACTATCCCTTAATCAACAGAGTGTATAGCAATTTTGCATTCACAGCATAATCATCAGAGCATATAGCATATATTACAGCATATACCAAAATTTCAAAATAGATACTTCTCCCTCTGATATACCAAAATTTCAAAATTTAAAACCATATACTTCTCCCCCTTGCCAACAATGACAAAGTACCGCTGAAAAACCTGTTTCCATATATATATAAAAGAGTTTATGACAATAATGAATAATACTTGTCAAAAACCACTTTATAGTCCTGCAAAAATTGTTTCATGGAAAGAGACCAGGACTCAAGTAGGGAGGTTGCCACTTCCTTCTCTGTTTGCATTTGTGATACCTGTTCCTCCATGGCATCTATTGTGCTCAGTTCTTGTGTGACTGTCAGGGTATCCAGGTTCAGATAGCATTTCTAAAGAATTTGCAGTCGTGGAAGTAATACCAGTTGAAGCTCCTGCAAATCCCTAGACCTTGTGTTGATCTCTTGCTCCATCTTGGCTGACTGGATCTGGAACCGGTGAACGGTTTGCCCATATGCTGCAAAGGAGTCGTAAGGAGTCTTGAATGTGCTCAAGTAGGACTGTAAGTCCATTTGAAATTGTTGCTTCTTGGCTAGCACATCATCACAGAACAGATGAGGTTGACAGAATTTTCTAAGTAGCAAGTTTCCCTCATCCATGGCACTCCTTATGTCCTTTTGATCCTTTAGCAGTTCAGTCCTAAGCTCATTCAATTTCTTCACTAGAGCAACATTAAGAGCCTTTTGGTGCTCTTTCTTTACATTGGCCTCTGCTGCTTCTTCTAAACTCTGCACCCGATCATCCACTACAGTACACAGAAGTTTGAGTTGTGCTAGTGATGAATCAGTGTCAGGAAGATTAGTGTCGAGTATTAGACCGGTAAGTGTATCTACAGCTGCCTAGATGATGTCCTGTTCCTTTTTCCTGCGAATGATCTCAAGGTGCTCTTGAGCAACCTTGATGCTCTGCATAAGCTCTGACTCACTTGCAGATTGGAGATTGATAGGACTAGAGAGATCAACCGGTGAGGGTTGACTTCCGGTTGCCTTCGGAGTCTCCACCTGAGAGATTTTTGTTGCGTCTTGTTCCTTGGCTTCTTCAGCTTTCTTCTTTTCCGCTTCTCTTCTCTTCTCTTCTTCCCTTTCTTCCTCTGCCTTTTTCTTCTCCTTTGCTCTCCCCTTCTCCTCTTCCTTTTCTTCTTCTTCCCTCTTCTTCTTCTCTTCCTCTTCCTTTTTCTTCTTGTCTTCCTCTTCCTTTTTCTTCTTGTCTTCCTCTTCCTTCTTCTTCTTCTCCTATTCTTTCTTCTTCTTTTCTTCATCTTTTCTTTTCTCTTCCTTCTCTTTTGCCTCTTGTTGTGTGTCCACAGCTTGTTCACCACCCTAATCGACCTGTTGCCCCTGTTCAGTACCCTCAGAAGGTATGTCTTGAGTGACATCTTCTACATCCAGGGCATCGACATCTATGGTGTCGATTGGTTCTTCCACCAGGTTTCCTTCCTCATCAAAAACCTCATCCGGTTTGGAAATAACTAGTTCCTTTTCCGCTTGGAAGTTGGCCATTTGTACTTTGTGAGAACTGATAGCATGGGCCATGTGCTGATGTGTATCTTTTTCTACATCATCAACTCTCCCCTCCAACAACTAGAGTCTTCTTCTCCTTGTGAAGAAGAGACCTTTATTTTGATCCAATACATCAAACAATTCTGAATTTGAAAGTTCGGGGAAGTACTGTGCAAAAACTTTCTCCCTAATCTCCTGTTCCTTTTCAATGGCAATTGCCATTTGTTATCCAATGCTTTAAATAATGAATCTGGTGTCTGAGATTTAATCTCTGATGGTGACCGGTCATTTTTACATAACTAAAGAATGATTTCCTATTATACTTGATCTTTTTCCTCACTATTGAATTCAACATAATAATCTATTAAATCATGAAGTAACTTTCTCCTAATATTCTTTACTATTCTTTGACAATGTGTCAAAGGTTTGTAAGAGGAGATATCTATATTTACTAGTGCGGATGTTGCCGGTTCATTCTTCTTCATCTTCTTGGTCTGTCTAGCCTTCTTTGGCTGTTCATTAGACTCAGTTTCTTCGGAGTCCGGTTCATTTGCCTTAGTCTTCCTCTTCCTTTCGAAAACTTTTGCCAGTGTTACCTCCGGTTTCTTCTTTGCTGGTGACCGCTTGGTCACTCTTGGAGTCGCAGTGGTAGCTGGTGCCGATGCTGCAGGCACTGCCTTAGCTTTCTTAGTTGCCGGTTCTTTTCTCTTCTTCATCGATGGTTCTTCAACCGGTGCGATCCTCTCCAAGTAAGTTTTGGTCCTCTTAGCCTTTGGATCAAGAGGCGAGGCAATAAGGGTTGAAGCATACCCTTCCAGCATGTCAAACATGACCTTATAGCCCATAGGCTCCACTTCCTCCATTCTAGGTTCAACAGCCTCCATTAGACATTTGTCCACCTGAATAGTGAAACAGATGTCATCTTCGTATTTCTTTACTATGTCACCTGAGATTCTTACCCTCTAACTCATCTTTCTTCTGAACTCATCAAAGTATTTGTTCAGTACCTCAGGGTAGCCGGTTCCAATGGCTTGCACACTTTCCTTTATCTGCTTGGTTACCGGTTGGTCAGGGGACCACTGGACATCTCCTACACCCGGAAAGTAGCCTTGGAAATAGAAAAACAACCCTACCAGTAGTTGTTCAAACTTAAACCTCAGTGAATTGTCCTTTTTGATTGCCTTAAGATTTAACAGGAGTTGCCTCTGCATACCGATGCATATGTCAAATGATTTATCCTCTTTAATCATCCGGTAAGCAGCATTTACCACTGCAGCAGATACAGAATTAATCCTGCTAGCTGAGAATGTTTTGTAGCCTATCACCATGCAGGTGTATTTCACCAGTTCATCCTTGATAGGATTAACTGTCATACCTCGTGAATCACTTGTCGAACCGGTGAGCTTGGTCATTTATGTTTTGCTTACCGTTCTTAGGGCTGGCACTTCCCTTGTGTTGCAGAAACCGGTGACTGCATGAATTGCCTCAAGCATGATATCATGCGTCCTCTCCAAGTACATCTTGTCACCATGGACTCTGCTCAAGATGATCTTGATGTGATCCTTCATGAAGTCTTCCAGAAAATATACCGCATTATGGAGTTTCTTCTTCTCTAAGATACTGAAATTTGGTTTGATCTTTTTGTCCTTGCCACAAAATAGACCTAACTGAGTGTGAATAGCTAAAGACCCTAGGTCTTCTATTTTGCAATTGATATAATCAGAAATTCCTTCTTCGACTATGACTCCAGCTGGAACTTGTGATAAAGCATTATATTTGGCCTTCCTTTGAATAAAACTTTCTGACTCTATGGATGTACTCGAACTGGTATGAGATGCGGAAGCCATTGTAGCGTATTTCAAGAACACGAAAAATACCTTTCAAACACAAATTTAGGTCTTCCAGATTCTTCTTCACTTCACTCTCCGTCGGATGCCAAATCACCGCTTTGAGTTCTCCACTACCGCTTGCAAACTAAATTTGATTCTCTTTCAAGGTTATCCAATTTCTTGAAATCTAAGCTCAAATCGCCTTTTCTTCGCTCTGTACTTGAAAACTTTTCTTCGCTCAAAAACAGATAGTGAGAAATGATTTGAAAAAATTGCATTTATACATGTCTCTCACCTACCGTCATTAATGCTCCTCTATTAGGGCGTAAACCCTAATTTGCCTTTTTATCATTTCCAGTCTTCTGCCAAGCAACAGGTATCACATACCGGTTAAGGTCTTTTACCGGTGTCAATCGGGGGTTCAAAAGCATTTCGTCATTTGCTCCCCCTAAGCCTTTGAGGCTTAGTTTGCCGGTTCCGATATTTCCACACTAGGTGCAGAAACCGGTTCCTCCTCCGACAATATTGGTTTCTTCCTCCATGTTTTCTTCATGTCTCCTTGAACTTTTTCAACATCTATTTCTCCTTCCTGAGTGACCGGTATATCATCAGATATACTTTTTCTGCTTCTGCAGAATCTTGCAATGTGACCCGATTTTTTGCAGTGATAGCAAGCAAGTCCTGGTGCTCTCCAAGGTCCATTATACATGTTTCCATTCTTTCTTCTACATGTTGCAGTAGTGTGACCATGACCATGATGGATCATACAACTTTCTCTCCATCTAGTTGCCGCTTGATGACCACCGCTTCTTGACTGATGATTGAAGTCATTAAACCGGTTGTGGTTCTGGTTCATAAAAGATTCAGAACCAGTTCCTTGGGTCCTCTGAAGATATCTTCCAGTGTTATCCACTACAGACCTGCATTCAAATGCTCTATGCTCAAACTTGTTGCATGCATAACAATGACCATTGAACTTATTGAATCTAGGTACATTGTTGATGAAATAAGGAAAATTATTGTAGGCTTTGCTCCTACATACATTGGCAGTGTGTCCTTCTTTAAGACAGTTAAAGCAAACAAGTTTGAATTTTTGCTTACCTTTTCCTTTGAGTGTCAGTTGCTTCTTTGATGCTTCAGCATTTGTTCCTAAGGATTCTCCTTCCTCATGTCCAGAAAAACCAAGACCATTGGTATTCTTTGTCAGTCTAGATGACTCAAGCTTTTGCTCTAGCTTGACAGTACTTTTGCCAAACTTAGCAAGTATTTCCTTTGACTCAAAGAGTTCTTTGGAAATAGCAGTATTTGTCTCCATTAGACTTGCATTTTCAGTGATGGCTATGTTCAGTTCTCCTTGCATGTCTTCCTTTTCCATTCTTCTCTCATGAAGGTGAGCAGTCAGTGCACTAATCTCTTGTTTCAACTTGGAGATCTCATGATCTCTATCCTTTATCCGATCTTCAACGTTTCTCCGGTTCTCAAGCTCTTGACTAAACCGAATAGTCAGTCCCTCCAATTCCTTTCTCAGATTGGAGTTTGAATCATTCAGCTTATTCACTTCAGCAATCATGGCTTCCCTGTTAGCTTCATCTTCAAAACTACTTTCAGATAGTTCCATCAATCTCTCTGCATGTTCTCTTCTTTTTGCTTGAGATGCCTTGTATTTGACCATAAGATCATCATAGGCTTGCTCAAACTTAGTGATCCATTGAGTAAGTTCCCTCAAGGTGTATTCCCCCATATCTCTTTCCAAGTGGTTAAACTTATAGAAAGGTTGGCTCTGATACCAATTGATGAATACTAAGAGGGGGGGTGAATTAGTATGCCAAAAATCTTTGCACTAAAACACTTACACAGTCTAAAGATAAACCGATAAAGCAGTCTAACAGTCAAACCGGTTACCACACATGCAAACCAAAATGTGAGTAAAACATTCACCCACAAAAGTAATACAATCATAACATAAGATATTTGACGTGGAAACCCAACTGGGAAAAACCACGGTGAGATGGAACTCACAAGTCACTATCTACAGAATAGAAACCAGACAAGTTAAGGTCTTACAATGTTCTTCACCAGAACAGATCCTGTTAGGAATCTCAATCTTTGTTAGGAGATAAGTCCAATTAAAGACTACCTTGTTAGAGGATTTTAGATTCACATGTGTGAACCACCTTGTTAGAGGATTTTACAAAGGCTTTGAGGCCTACCCAGTTAGGGGCTACAGACTTGTCAAAGATGTGAGTAATCAACAAGTGTTTGATCTATCTAATAGCACAAACTACTTGGTTAGATCCAGTATTGCTCACAGCTAATGCATTCCAGCATTACTTCAATCTTCTCCATCTCTCTCTCAGTTACAACTCGATCTTCTCAGATAAGATTGCTCTTACAACAACTCAACATCCACCTTAAACCCTAGCTCAACATTAACCCTTTTCGCAGCCACCTAAAACC
This sequence comes from Cryptomeria japonica, assembly GCF_030272615.1. NCBI lineage: Eukaryota > Viridiplantae > Streptophyta > Pinopsida > Cupressales > Cupressaceae > Cryptomeria > Cryptomeria japonica. Next base: position 673,951,947 of record NC_081409.1, on the reverse strand, counting down.
CTAGACATGATGTCCTTTTAAAGGAATCTGATTTCATGTCGGTCCAATAGGATTTCTTTACAATTTCCTAGGTTCAATGAACCTAGACATACTTAGTAACACAACATAGGAATCACTATCAATGTGTCAGCACCGTCAAACAATCGGTGGATTGGTAACTCATCACAAAATGTCGGTTGGTAACTCATCACAGAGTATTACCGGTTCATACAAAATACCGGTTGTCGGTTTGACAAAAATGAAGACTGGTAAGAATTTGTTGTGCCGCTTTGCTCCCTCGTACCGCTTGTGATCTGTGAACCACTTGGGGTCGACATGCCGCTTCAGACCGGGAAACACATTCTGCAAAATCGCCACTAGTCTAGAGACTAGTATACAACATACCGGTTGAGCATAAGCTCATACATATAAAGGGGATCTCAATACAAGTGTGTGTCCATCAATGACAATCATAGCATAAACCACAAAAATGCCAATAATATTGCAGGTCACTAGTAAGGGAGAGAATGACATTCAGCACAATAGCCATTGGATTCAACGATACACAAGTTAGTGTTTGACGTGTGTTGAAGATATGGACAGGAGACCGATATGATATAACAATCGGTAAATGATGAAATCTGTAAGAGAGCAAGATGCTAGGCGGTTGATTGTGATGAAGAGAATGTTATCTAAATCACATCAACACCGGAGGTGAAGTATGTGCAGGCCACCAGTATGTTGTGTGGATGTCAAACATGACTCCCATTGGATAAAGATGCAGTCACCGTTTGAAGAGAAGATTGATAGTGAGTGTGCCCAAATTGGATCACATGTGCCTATTTGAAGATATACTACTCAAATAGGGAAGCCATATTGATATAATGTCAGAAGCAGATGGCAAGGTTCCACTCCCACCGGTAACTGGAGCTTATCTCCTATTATGCATGGATTACATCATAGTCCTTCGAGATAAGACAAAAGGTTAAAGGAAAGTGATTGAAGGCTCCCACCGGATGAATCACTGAAACACTAAGTTGCCTTAGGTGCATGAGATCAGAGGTATGCACCAGATCGATCAAGTAGACATGATGTGTTGTTAGTACGGAGAATTAAGGATATGTTTATCACCTTAACAAACCGGTTGAGATGATGTCTGGGCTGATGAAGAAGAAGGCAAGGTTGAGAAGCTGTCAATATTGAGTGCAACCGGTATGCAGATGCCTCAGATGGAAATAGTTGAAGGTTGATGACATGGTGTCATCAAGGTGGTTAACCGGTAAGTATGTTCACCGGTAAAATTGACAAAGTGACAAGTGAAGAACTCTTGTCTGATGATGTTAGGCATGTTGTGGATAGGCATGTCTGGTGACCGGTTAAGGTGTTCTACTGGCAAAGCAGCAAAGTGCAAACATGATGGTTAATCGGCAAAGTGAGAGATACTAGCAGGGTTAGAGAACCGGCAGAAAAGAAGGATTGGTGGTGTTTTGTTGGTCGGTGACCAAGTCTAGCTGACACAAAGGTCTTTGTTGAGATGGATATCAGCAAGGAAGCCACGTGAAGTTGAGGTGGCATGCATGCCCAAGTCGGTGAAGTGTCTGTCTATGAGGTAGATGGTGATAGGTCGATATTTATGTTGACTGTGTGATTCATGGGACATGTAGCAGAGGTTTGCGGCTCGAGGTCAAATGGACAACAAAGATCCAAGATAGATTGATTGACCAAATCGAGGTAGGTGAAGGAAATCTCCAAGCCATTCTTGGTGATCGACCAAGAGATCAACTGGCAGATTAAAAGCAGATTGCTATATATGGAAGGCGTGTTCTAGAAGGCATGACAATGGATGTGTTTATTGGTGTGTTGCAGATCATCAATCAACGCAATCAGATCTGATGAGATCTGACTGGATTTAGTTTGCCTCGAGGTCGATGAAGAAACCCTAACTGCCTAGAGTTTGAATTGGTTTTTGGCAGGAAGACTTGTTTTATAAATATGCAAGTCTAAATTGATGATGAGGCTACAGAATGATAGAGTGTTGTTGCATGTGAGAGAAGGAATCAGTCAAGTGCTCAATGAGTATCAGAAGAGAGACTGTGTGAGAGAGAATCGGTTTGAAGAGTTCAACCAGTAAGAATGAGGCAACCGATGGTCTACCATTGAGTCTAAGAGAGAACTATATTGGTGATGACTATACTGACAGAGAAGAGACAAAGAGGATTGCATAAAGAAAAAAAGAAAACTTAGAACCAAAAGAGAACCGGTAAGTTGAGAACCGACAGTAATCAAATAGTGGATATCTGACTGAGTGAAGAAGATCGGCGGTAATCTGCAGCAGTGTAAAAGAGAGGAAGGAGAACCAGAAGAGAGCAGAACTGGCAAAGAAGAAGAAGAGACTGAACCAGTAAGGTTGCAGCAGGAGATAAGGTTATAGCAATGAGAGTGTGAGCAGAGAACCGGCAGTGAACTGGATAGAAGATCCAGTGAAGAGATTTGCAGAAGATTTACAAAGTTCATTTGTAACAAGGCTATTACTTTTTTAATTGATTATGTTTATTGAAGATCACTGAGTTGGAGCTCGGTGTAGGGGTTGGTGCTCCTTGGGTTGGTGCCCTAAACATTGTAATGAGATTTTCATTGTCAAGCTGGATTGGAGCAGTAGACTCCAGCAACATTTCTCACCGAGGTTTTTCTCATCTTTAGTTTTCCTCGTACATCTGGTGTTATGTGATGTCCCTTTCATGTGTGATTGCATTTGTGTTAGTCTCTCATCTAACCGATAAGTTTGCTTTCTGTTAGATCTGTTAACTGATATACACACATAGGATAGAAAAGGGAAAAGTTTGTAAATCACTGATGTTAGATTCTGCGAGAAGTGAGAACCGAGCCAAGATCTAATGTCAGTCGTAGATCACATGCAACTACCCAAGCAACAGATGATTGAAGATCAAAATAGATGAATGAAGATAATTCTGATATGAGAGAAAAATAGAGACAAAAAAGAGAATTTGGAGAAGACTCTCACCGATCTATCACTGAACTAGTGAAGGTGAGAGCATAGTGCTTATTATATAAAAAAATATAAGCATATACATCCAAGGGGTGCATTAACTCCTATTCCCCATAAAAGTGGGAGGTTTTACCTTATTGGTAAATGCCAAAACATGTGGCATAACCTCCTTACATGAAGACAAGAAAGGAGTTGAGAAAGTTGGCACATAAGGCCAAAAGAGGGTGAGAAACCCAACTACCCCATAACCCACTTAGGAAATGACAAAATAGTGGTTATGAGAGGTGGCACAACAAGCCAAAAGAGGGTTTGTAACTCAACTGCCCATGTGAGATGGAGAGTTACACATGTAGCTGAAGTATTTCACCACGCGTCCTCATATAAACCACTCCTATTAACCTAAGCAAGCTTAAATAATATATGTGTAAGAAAAATAAATACCCCCTAACATAAGGAAAATAAAAAACATACACTAACACCCCCCTTAAGCATAGCTTAGGTGGGTGAAAATATGGGTCCCGGCAAATGAGGCCATCTTAGGTACCCATGTACATAGATAACTCCCCCCAAAAAAGAAGAAGCCCCCCATAAGAGGAATAGTTCCCCCCCCCCCCCCCCGCAAATAGAGAGAGTAAGAATAAAGGACTAAGAAGCCCCTCATGAAGTAGACACCTGTCGCATCCCAAGCAAAGATCACAAATGAAGGAACTTGCTTTCGGTGAAGGGTTTGGTGAAGATGTCTGCAGTCTGCTACAATGTAGAACAATACTTAAGATCAATGATGCCTTCCTGAATCAACTCCCAAATGTAGTGCATATGTATCTCAATGTGTTTTGTCCTCTAGTGATGAACTAGATTTCTTGAGATCTGTATAGCAATTTGATTATCACAAAAAATGATAGTAGGCTTCCTGATTAGAATACCAAACTCAGTGAGAATATTCAAAATCCAAATAGCCTCAGTGGTGGCATTAACTTCCCCTCAATACTCAACCTCTATTGATGATAGAGAAATTGCAAACTGCTTCTTGCTCGACCAACAAACTGGACCAGAACAAAGTGAGAAGCAATACCCTAAAGTGGACTTGCGATCTTGAGAATCACCCGCCCAATCTAAATCTGTATATCCCACCAACTCAATATCCATGCCTGTTGCATACTAAATTTCATAATTGTGAGTACCCTGAATATAGTGGAGGATCCGCTTAGCTGCTTTCCAATGCGACTCGTGTGGCTCCTACATGAATCTACAGACCATGCCCACAACATATGAAATGTCAGGTCTTGTATGAGTCAAGTAGATGAGGCTCCCAACAAGTTGTCGATATAAAGTGCCATCAACCAAGGGTGAAGAGAATTTATCCTCAAGTTTGACCACTGACAAAAATGGAGTAGGTGTAGGCTTACAATCAGCCATGTGCAATTTGGAGAGCATATCAAGTGCATAATTTGGTTGTCCAAGGAAGATAACTGAAGATGACTGAGTGATCTCAATCCCCAAGAAGTAATGCAAAAGACCCAAGTCTGACATCAGAAATATATCATGTAGAGCAGTTTTCACTACCTTGATGGTGGATGAGTGACTCCCTGTGATCAACAAGTCATCAACATAGAGAACTAGAAATGTGAGAGTATCATCCTGATGCAGAATGTAGACGTTCAGATCATAATGGCACCAAGTGAAACCAACTGTCAGAAGGAATGAGTCCATCTTTGCATACCAAGCTCAAGGAGCCTATTTAAGAGCATAAAGAGACTTTCGAAGTTGACACACAAGTGAAGGATCTTGAACAAACCCCTGTGGCTGCTCCATGTAGATTTCCTCCTAAAGGTCGCCATGAAGAAATGCACTCTTCACATCCATCTGATGAACTTCCCAACAATGGGTTGTAGCTATAGCAAGGACAAGTCGGATGGAATTCATCTTAGCAATTGGAGCAAAAATCTCAGAGTAATCAACCCCTGGAACTTGGGAAAAACCTATTTCTACCAAGCGAGCCTTATAATTATCAACTAACCCATCTACTGCAAATTTTGTTTGATAGATCCACTTGCATCGAACAAGTTTCCTTCCCTTAGGAAGAGGAAGTAAATCCGATGTGTGATTCCTTTCCAAGGAATCAAACTCTTCTTGCATTGCAGCATCCCACTCAGGAACACCTGAAGCTTCTCAAAAAAATTGTGGATCAAAAGTTGAAGCAATGAAGAGATGTGGATCCTATTGAAATTGTGACCTACTTCTTCTAGTATCTGATGGATCACCAAGCCAATCTCTTGCTGACTCAAATGTTTGTCGAGCCCAAAGAGGCACTGAAGCTGGAGAGTTTGGGGGAGAATCATCAACCTCCGATTGATGACAATGAGAATAATGTGAATCCTCATCATCACTGTCGTCATTTGAAGTGGAGGAAGAAGATTCCTCATCAAGATTAGGAGGATTAATATTCCCAAAAGAACTGTCATCATGATGCAATGTCTCCAATGTGATAGTTTATGGAGAAGTGGTATGAGAAGAACTAGAAGAAATCTCCTCAAAATGAACACTCCTCTCAATGAACAACTCATGTGTATATGGATGGAGAAGTCTATAACCTTTGACATCATCTGGATACCCAACAAATATACAAGGCTTACTCTATGGATCCATAGCCTTGTGTTTCTCTGCTAGAATGTGGGCCCATGCAAGAGAACCAAACACTCTGAAATGCTTAACTGTAGGTTTCCAACCGGTCCAAGCGTGAAAAGGAGTTACCCCCTTCACAGCTTTATGAGGAACTCAGTTCTGGATGTAACATGCATAGTTGATGGCCTCTACCCAATACTAGGGTGCCAAAGACTTTGGAGTGAATCATACAATTTGTCATCTCCTTCAAGAACCTATTCTTCCGTTCTGCGACACCATTCTGGTGAGGACTGTATGGAACTGTGTGTTGCATGTTGATACCTTCTTAAGCACAAAATTGTTCAAACTAATTATTATCATATTCACCCCCATTATCTGTACATAGAATCTTGATGAAGTTCCCAGATTGTTTCTCTACAAAAGCTTTGAAATCTAGAAAATTATCAAATACCTCAGACTTTTGTTTGAGAAAGTAAACCCATGTAAATCTGGAAAAGTCATCAATAAATGTCAAGACATATCTAGCCCTGTTGAAAGCTGGTTGTGGAAATGGTCCTACCAAGTCACTATGTACCAACTCCAATAGTTGTGTAGCTCTCCATGCTTTTCCTTTATCATACTTCTCCTCAATATACTTACCAAGAATACATCCCTGGCAAACTCCATCAGAAAATCGAATAGAAGGCAACCCTGAAACCATGTCCTGTAGACTGAGCTATTGCAAGTAACGGTGGTTCAAGTGGCCAAATAATTGATGCCACAAACAACTCACCTCATTTGCATGAGTGAGTAAAACCATCGAAGGAGAGTCAGGAACAAAGTGAGAAAACTGATATAATTTGAATTGATGATCTACTTTTCCCACAACAACAGTAGACCCATTATGCATTTCACTGATTACCACTATATCTGGTGTGAACTCAACTCGGTTTCCAGAACCAGTGTGAGTGATCTGATAAACAAATAGGAGATTAGTTGATAAAGATGGAACACAAAGGACATCCTTAAATGTTCCTTCACCCACATCAACAGACCCTCTCCCATGCACTTCAACATGAGTGTCATCACCCATTAGTATGGAAGGCATAAAACTTGTCTCTAAAGAGGTGAAATCATCTTCTGAAAAATCCATGTGGTGTGAAGCACCTAAGTCAATTATCCGAGAATTGGGTTGTGAAGCAACAGCAACTAGGGCCTTACCCTTTCCTTTCCCCTTACTCTTATATGTGTTCTTAGAACCTTATGATGAACTCTATTTGACTGAATTGGGCACCTTGATATTATTCTTTTCAAAAAGATTTGAAAGGTGATCAATTTGTTTCTTTAAACACTTATATTCATCATGACCAGGTCTCTTACAATAAGAACACTTGACCTTCTCCTTCTTAGGTTGTTCACCTTTTTACGAAGAGGTTTGATTATCTACTTTTGAAGTAGCAGATTTCTGATCTTTCTTCTTCTCTCCTTGGTTCTTTTGTTTCTTATCTTTCTTACTAGACCATTTTTGTTATTTTGTCCCTTGATTTACAGCTAAGCCATGTGACTTAGAGTGTTTTATTGTACCCATTTGAACCAATTTGTCTTGCTCCCTAGTGAGTTGTGTAGCAAATTCATCTAGAGAAGGCATTTTGAATGTGGTACCCAGGGCACATTTCGTAGCATAGAATGTAGAAACAAACACTGAATAGTTGGGACCGAGCTTAGAAAGAATACTCAAGATCAGTTGCTTATCATATTTCTTAGTTCCACACTGTTCCAACTGCAATCTTATAGACTTAAGTTTAGTGAATAAGTGTTGTATAGTATCAAAATTGGTTGGATTCAACCCTATGAGTTCATTCTCTAATTGATGACCTCTTACCTCATCTTGCTTACGAAAGAGGTTTTCCAAAGTGGTCCACACTGCATTTGGTGTAGTGGAAGATTCAATGTGAAAAAGAAGGTTAGGAGAGACTGACATACATAGAGTACCAAAAGCTTCATCACATTTATTAAACCATTTAATCTTTTTTGCAGCATCTTGAGGTTCAGTTTCAAGTCCCATAGTAACACGATGATATCCATTTCCCTTTCTAGGGTTTTCCACATATAAATATTGGTGTTATGGTGTTGCCTCTTCATGTGTTATTTGGTGTATGCACTTTAATTTTATTTACAGTTAACCGGTTAATATGTAATTAGTTAAAAATTGTCATTATCGGTAGAACACTGATTCAGCGCCCCTCTCGGTGTTCTTGGATTCCAACAATTGGTATTAGAGCTTGGTTCCTTGGAATAATTTTAACCACTTGAGGAAGATCCAAATTTTGGAATCAATGGAAACCAGTTTGCAACAACAACTTTGACTTGCTCTTGAGGATCTTGATAATGAGCAGATGGAGAACAGTAAATTGAAAAATGAACTGAAGCAATCCAGAGAATGCATCATTTCATTGCAAGGAAATATTTCAGTTGTCAAGGCTAAGAGGAAGGAACTCTGTGATCAATTGCAAAATCAGAACAATGATGAGGAAGATGCTATGAAGGATCAATGTCAGAAATTCACTTAGGAGAACACTATCTTGAAGAATGAGATGCAAGCCCTAACCATGAGAATGTGCAAGGAGATTGAGGACATAAAGAAAAATGAAGAAAACCTATCTCAAGCATTGAAGGACATATATGATGAATGGAACAGACTGACTCATGAGAATGATATGTTGAAACTTGAGTTGACCCAGTCCTGGAACAATGAGCAGGAGCTTGAGAGATAGACTATAATCATGAGAGGTGACTTGATTATTGCAAATGAGTACAAGGACAAGTTAAAAGATAGCTCTGCTAAACTTGATGAACTGCTGAAGAATCTGAGAGATGCTAATGACAAGAGAGGTTCTGGTTATGAAGAAGGAGAAAGCTCTGGTACTGCACAACAAAATCAATCATCAGGACATTAGAATCATGTCAACAACTGGAACCAGAAATCACTAGTAAGATAGCATAATGCTCACAAATTCAATGGTACATGCTTTCTTTGCAATAAATATGGTCATATGGATAATAAGTGCAGAAAAAGGAATAATCAGAACAATACATCATTCACTGGTCTTGGAAATGTAAGATGTCATGCATGTAGAAAATTTGGACATATGGCTAACCAATGCAGATCAAAAGGAAATCAAGAAAATCAAGGGGTTAACAAAGCAATTCAGAAGAACAATATTGTGTGTTATGCATGCAACAAGATTGGACATATTGCTAAATATTGCAAAAGTAAGAACCCACCGACAACTAATGGAAATACATATGAGAAGGGAAAGGAATAAGTGGAAGACATCAGGAAACAACATGAGAAAAGATGGGTAAGGAGATTGGGTACACAACTGATAGATCACCCAGTAGAGTCATCAGGTCCTACACCGGTAGCAGATACAACCGGTAACTAAGGCACTCTGCCTTAGGGGTAGGCAAATCATTGTATATCATGTAAATACCCCAGATTGGATCTATAGTCAGAGAATTTTGATTGCAGATGGTACTCGAGAAATTTCAATTGTTTACCAGAACCTACTCGAAGGATATGTGAACCGGTAATGCTTCCCGACAGCATTTATGACAGTAAAAAATTAGGGTTAATGATGATAAAAGGGAAAAGTAAAGTTATTTTCATCACACATCGATTGATCAGTTAGATGAGTGATTTCCAAAGTGATTCAGAGTTCAAGGCGATTTATGCAAGCACTTTATCTTCAAAGGTGATTTCATCTCTCGGCAGTGTCTTGAGGTATTTTTCATTTGTAGAAACCCTAGTTTCAGAATTTGGTTATTATAGATTCATCATCATCCAGCATCGACACCCCTTTGGTAGTGGAAATCAAGAACCACCCCTATCCAGTTTTCATGAAACATCCTTTCAAGTCACTTTTGGATGAACCCTTGGGTGCATTTTTGAGCGTCTGTCATGATATTCTTCACATGGAGGAAATTAGAGCATACATACTATTTATGGTGAAAAGTGGAAACAACAATAATATTGAAAGACTAAATGAATTCAACCACAAAACCCTTGCCTAACAACAACAAAGATCCACCATAACATATGAAGATTACCTAAGACAATGCAAATCAAATGAAATCACAAAAGATTATACCATCACATGTCCAATAGGGTTTGGATCTCCATTCTTCCTATCTCCATTGATCTTGTTGTATATATTTGCTCTCAGATTTTATGTGTGCACAAGAACTCAACACAGAACGGAAATGCGGTTGCAAGTACGCTTGATCGCATATGAAAGTTCGAAAGCATAGAGTCGTCGGGGGCTGAATAGAATGATTAGGTGATTAGGGTTGATAATGAAGGAAGAATCTCCTTATATAGAAGACACTATAAGAAATGGATGGATAAGATTGAGAGGTGTAAAAGATAAATGGTCGGCTATGATTAGAGGGTAGGTAGAAGAAATAAGAAAATAATGAGAGGGTGGGTAGAGTAGGAATTAAGAGATGAATGACATGTGTCATAGGTAGAAAAGGCTAATGAATTAATTAAATAAATAAATATTTATTAATTAATAGAAGAAGGTGGGATCAATTAAATAAATAAAAGTATTTATTTAATTTAAGAGAAAGGGATAATTTAAATAAATAAATGTATTTATTTAAATGAGAAATAAGGCTAGAAGAGGATAAATGAATTAATTAAATAAATACAGATTTATTTAATTAATAGAAGAATTAGGCTAAAATATTTAAATAAATAAATTTATTTATTTAATTAGACATGACAATTTTAGGTGTCTACACATACATTACAATATTGAGGAGCTTGGCGGATATGAGTTGTCCTGGGTTTTCACTTAAAACCTAATCACCGACAACCAGTTGAAACCAAAATTTGCACACTTGTAGAGGAAGGGTTTCACACAGTTCATGGATTTTCCCACTTTCGATGAGACGGAATGGGTGTGATATGTTTTGAGCCAATTTCATTGACAGTTAATCTCGTTGGACCAACCATACAAGTTTACAAAGGAAGTGATTAAGAATGTAACCTATCTTCACAAAGTTGGAGGTGTACCTGGTTCTAGGTGCAAGCTTTCTAACACAGAACTGAACAAGCTCATTGGAGAAAATTTTGATGGAAGATCTATGAGAGTTGATGATGTAAGGGATATTGATGTGAAATTTGTCGTGATGATTATAGGCTACAAGGTTTATCAATCAAACTGGTTGAATTTTGTCTCCGGCAATAACATTTTGGTTGCTCATCAAATGGTTAAGGAGGACACACATTATGATATTTGCAATGTAATCCTAAAAGAACTCATGACAAACCTCCAGAAAATCAAGCAAGACAGGAAAAATACTTTCTGGTATGGATCTTTTGTCATTTGTCTGGTATTTTATTTTTTGGGTACAATCCCCGATTTTGGAAAGATTCAATTGGCTTTTGATCGCCCCGTAGCATCTCAGATAGGTCAAAATTTGGAAAGGCAGAAGGATAAGCTTAGCAAAGCTAATTTATGGGCATTTTTAAAGATATTCCAAGAAGAAATGAAGAACAGATCTAGAATCCCTAAATCTATAGTAGAAAAATATAAGGATATTATATGTTTTATGGTCAACAAAGATGAATGCATGATGCAAGTTGTACAACCTAGAATAATTTGGATCATGCCAATGGGATATGAGGTGGACGAGGCCACACTCACTACCTATGCACAACACCTACTGCAGGCACCGATAAATGAAAAGGAAGATAAATTTGGCATAGCCCAAGAAAAATGACTTAAGGTTCACCAAAAACAGGTTGCACTAGCAATAAGAAGAAAATGACTAAGGTTGCAGTGGAATCTCTTATTGGTGAAGGTCATGATAGGGCAGAAGTTGAACAGAAAGTTAAAATTATTGAAGCCCATAGGAAAGAAGAGATGAAGCGGAAGAGGAAAGAGGAAAGAGTAATGGGAAGCCCGAAAAGCAGCTCAGGACACTCCCAATATGGTCCTGGTACAAATAGAGACTTCCAAGAAATCAGAAGCACCATCCACAAAGCTTGCTACTTCTAAACCGATTGAACCCCCAAAGAAAAAGTAGAAGGCCACCCAACAATATATGACTGTTTCTTCTAAGAAAACAAAATCTGAAGAGGGTGCAAAGGAAATTCCAAAAAAGAAAGGTGTAGAGAGTGAGAAGAAGCAGGAGAAAAAGAAAGAACATGTTAAGGAGAGTCCCTGTAAGCCCAAGATCACTATTGTACATAAAAGAAAACCCAAGTCAAGTGAGCAGTCCCAACCAGAAGCAAAAAGGAGAACCGGTAAGAAGAAGTTGGAAGCCCAAGATTTAATTGATTAGATTATTAATGATGGGAACTTAGATAATATTTCTTTATTTTTTGATGGATTTGAGGAAAATGATAAGAAGCAAATAGAGGAGGCTATTCTTTTATATCTTGATTCTTTTAGTAGGGCATTGATCGAGCTTGAGAAAATTTTGCCTAAATAATTATATGATAAGTTAGAGGCCAGAAAATTACATGCTCAGACTCTGGACCGACAAATAAAAGAGACAAAACTAGTCAATCTCTATCCAACAATAACCCCTCTAGAGATGGTAGATTTAATCAATAAAACTGGCTCATCCAAATTTAACCCTAAGCACAGGATAAACAACCTAACGTTGGAAAGATTTGAGGAGATCTGGAAGGAAACTATAGATATTTGGGTGAGAATTCTTTTGAGTTTGGGTTATGAGATAAGTCCGAGTTTTGTGCAATCCTAGAATATTCAGTTGCCTAAAGATCAACAACTGGCAGAAAAATAAAGTGCACATATTGAGATACTGGCTAGAACTCCTTCGGCTACCATTGTATCGGTTAGTGAGTCACATTTTGTAGCAGAGGGTATACCGACAAATAATGTATCGATTGCAGAGGATATAGAGGTGAATGTAGATATAGATACATGTAATAAGGGTGCAGAGGAGGTACAACATCTAGACAAGGCGCCAAGTGGTGAAGCCATCGGTGCACAAGAGATGGAGATAAAAGATTCTAAGGTTATCTCACCAGTAGACAAGGGTAAGGCAGTTGTGACAGATCTCTCTTCCGTCTTGGAAATTGACACTACAACCTTAGACATAGGGAGCTTATCACAAATTTCTATCAATTTTGACAAACCCTATCACAAAATTTTACCAACAGAGAAAATTTTGGCAGCAACGGCTCTTTAGGCACAGGCAACCCACGAGTTGGCTCAGGAAGAGTCAAAATACAGACAATTAATTGAATGCAGTTTTGAAGTTCTGAACCTCTTAGTACCATAATTCCAAGCATAAGAGAGTGCAAGCTCATCTGGTAAATTGGAAGAGATCATTAATTTTATTCCCAAGCACTATGATTCTTTATTAAAAATTTCATTAACATAGGCTAAAGAAAATTTTATTGCGGTCCAAAAGTTAACATTTTTGCAAATGATTGAGATTGATAAAGGTAAACTCCAAACCTGCTTGCAATCTATTGATGCAGCATTGGCAGAAGGAGGCAGTGTATACAAGACTTGTCTAGATTTTGGTAAGCTCACAACATCTATAGACAAGCAACTGTCAGATTGTAGGGACAGTTTAAATCAGATTTCCAATTCTTACAACCTAGCAGCAAATCTCACTAGTTCTTTAGATGGTCCAATTTTGGTGGTTATGGATAAAATTTTGAAATTGGAGAAGGATAGGGATAGTATACTAAAGAGAGAAAATGAGCTTTGGAATCTTATTGGTCCCCGATTAGATAACTTATTATTTCATAAGATTGAGTGTATTTCTAATATGTAGAGAGAGGATCCCACTTCATCAGAAGAAATTGAGTATCATGCCAGTCTCTTGAATGGATTCATCTCCTTTCTTGATTCATTAAAGTAGGGTTGGGATACCTATTTTTCATTTTTTAAGACTATGTATGTAGATATTTTAAAATTTGCATAGATCCGGCTATTGTTTATAACTGTACAAAATTCTTTGAGGACACCCCACTTTGTCATTAATGTCAAAGGGGAAGGAATAAAGTGAAAAATGTATATAGTTCTTAGGGGAAGAATCGGATGTATATAGCAAATTCTTTTACAGGTTAGGAGGTCAGGCAGATTCTGAGATTGATTGGTTACAACACACCATTTTTTCACATGAGTGTTGCCATCAATGCCAAAGGGGGAGATTGTTGGCAATTGGCACTCATCCGGTAAAGGTTAATGGCTTTTAGGGTTATCATTGATGGCAACTCTTCATCAAGTGATTGGAAGTCATCTTCAAGTGTACATATTCCTTATTTGGGTTAACCGACATTCATTACACTTAACCGGCAAAGTCTTGATCCTAGTAACTAATCCCGGTAACATGCATTTGGAACCTGGTAATGGATAGGACCCGACTAGGAGTTCTTAAGGCCCTGATCATTTATTTCATGAATTTTATGGTAACATGTGTAGCCGACATGATCATTGGGATTATGTTTGAAGTTCATTATGATCCGGCAGCCGACAAGTTTATATTTTTCATTGAAGCCGACATCGTGAAAGTTAGAAGGATATTTAAGGGGATCCTTTCAGTGATAGATCAATATGTTTGGAATGCGAATTTTTGGTTGTAAATTATTCAGTGATTATCAGTATACTTTTTGGAGAGAGATTAGAAGCGTCTGTGTGCAGTTTCACGTGCACAACATAACCGATAGCAGAACAGGGAAGAACAAAGCATCAGCAAACCGGTACACAGTGAAGGTTATCAGAACATGAATCAGAACTTACCTAGCATGGTTAGATGCATCTTATAAGTTCATTCTACTTTTTAATTCCTTGTAAGTCAGTGAGACTTCTCAACTTGTGTTTGAGTAGTGAGCTCTAGGCGGTTGGCCTGATTGCATGTGCAGTCCTCCTCATGTAATATTTGTATACCTTGATCAAGTATATAGATATTGTGGGTATCTGCCCCACCGTGGTTTTTCCCTTTCTAGGGTTTTCCATGTATAAATATTGGTGTTATGGTGTTGCCTCTTCATGTATTATTTGGTGTATGAACTTTAATTTCATTTACAGTTAACCGGTTAATATGCAATAACTTAAAAACTGTCATTACCGGTAGAACACTGATTCATCCCCCCTCTCAGTGTTCTTGGATTCCAACAAAGATAAGGAGAAAGGGGTTAAGAGATTTAGAGAGAGAGCGAGGGAGAAGGGGTAGAGGGAGAGAGGGATATCTGATGCCTTGTTTAGGATAGGAAGAGAGAGAGAGAGAGAGAGAGAGAGAGAGAGAGAGAGAGAGAGAGAGAGAGGGGGGAGGGATCTAGGGATTAATTAGTGGGGGAGAGAGGGGAGGAGATTAAAGTATAGAGAGAGGTATCTACAGATTAATTAGGGGGAGGGGGAGGGGGAGGGGGAGAGGGGAGAAAATTGAAGTATCAGGAGAGAGAGAGGGGGTTGGCAAGGGATAAAGGAAAAGTGATCTATAGAGAGAGAGAGAAGGGATCTAGGGAAAGAGAGTAATCAAGGGAGGTTCTAGAGAGAGAGAGAATGCAAGAGGGTGAGAGAGAGAGGGATAGGGAGAGAGGTAAAGAGATCTTTCCCTCCCTCTCCCTTTTCCCTTCTCTCCCTATCCCTCCCCCCTCTCTCTCTCTCTAAATTTCCCTATCCCTTCCCCTTCTCTCTCTCTCTCACTATCCCTCTCCCTCTCCCTATTATGTTCATGGAGTGGACTTGTAATTCTCCCCAAACTTATACATTGTAGACCATAATATAAACTCTTTCCCCGATACTTATTTTCTGGATAATTTTGTGTGGAATCTTATATTCCAAGCTTAAAAGAAAGCATGTATGCTCACCAACAAGATGTATTTGAATTCTTGTGGAGAAATATTGGAGGAGGTTTGACTCTAGAAAACATGAAACTTCCTACATTAGATGAGATGGGAGTTTGTGTTATTTCTCATGCTCTAGGCACAGGCAAAACATTTCTCATTATAAGTATGGAGTATTGGGAAAGAGAGTTGAAGTGGAGTATTGACATTTGAGTTTTTTTTCTAAACAGATCAAAGGTCTTTTGGAATAAAGTTCATTCAAATTGTGAATATGAAGAGATTATAAAACTGGCTAAGAGAAACCAGATTAGGGGAAAAATAATTAAACTTTGTGATGAACAGGGAGTACCAAAGAAATTGATAATTATGTGATAGAACATACGTTGTCAATTGGATTAGGCTGGAATTGACAATTTTGTTATAGAACATACGTTGTCAATTGGATAAGTTACTCAAGAGGATACACTCAAGTAGGTGCCCTAAAAGATAGGATCAAAGAAACACTTTGTGATGAACATGGAATGCTACTAGGATAAAAAAGAAGTACTTTGTGATGAACAGAGAATACTAAAAAGGAGTAGCACTTTGTGATGAACGAGGAATGCTACTAGGATAAAAAAGCGGTACTTTGTGATAAACAGGGAGTACTAAAAAAGAGTAGCACTTTGCGATGAACAAGGAATGCTACTAGGATAAAAAAGCAATACTTTGTGATGAACAGGGAGTACTAAAAAAGAGTAGCACTTTGTGATGAACAAGAAATGCCACTAGGATAGAAAGCAGTACTTTGTGATGAACAGGGAGTACTACTAGGATTAATACAGTTGATTTGCTTGACTGCAGGAGGACCTACCGATGTTGGATTCATGGGAGAGATTCCCTTCAACTCAGAGTTTACAACCAGAGCTGACACTCGAGGATAGAGCAGTAGTTCAGGCTATGGGACTGCGACATATACTATATGTGCCTGAGTTTCGGGCGAACATGGGATTGCTGACTGCATTAGCTGAGAGATGACACTCAGAGACTTGCATGTTTCATTTGTTGATGGGTGAGATGACAGTCACCTTTGAGGATATGTACAGGATATTGAGGATATCGATCGATGGGAAGTTAGTACCCTACGATCATGACGGAGACAAGGATGCATTGAGATGTGTGTTCCAAGATCCGGGATTGGAGATGAGGGCTGGACACGTGGCTTGGAATACCATGACATGGGCAGGATTAGCACTACCAACAGTGTTGGCATGAGTGATCAGTGGGTTCCTGTGTCCGAATAGGGCGACACGAGGGTTGGCAATGGCATGGGGGAGGACTCTGGAAAGGGATACAACTAGGCTCAACAGACAGCTGAGGGATACTAAGCGGGAGAGGGATCAGACTATTCAGTGCTATACAGAGGCTAAGAGAACACTGAGGATAGGGAGGTAGGCAACAGAGGACACAAGGGCCGAATACACCTATGTTCTATAGGAAGGGGAGGAGATAGGCTACTAGAGAGATTTGTACTATGGAGTGGTGCCACCAGATCAGCGGGCTAGGAGCTTTTGGAGACCATCGCAGACTGCGACGACCACTGGAGGGAGAGATAGGCGATAGGTGTCTAGTGGTGGGGTCATGGATCCTCCACCACCACCACCACATAGAGTGGGTAGGAGAGATGATCCTGGGGCAGGTCCTTCTAGGGCTCAGACTCCGTCGAGGCTAGGCAGCTCTGAGGGAGGGAGTTCATCATAGCCTTAGAGGGCTCCCTATGTATCAGTTTTGTACCATTTTGTATGATGACACCTTCGTGTGATTGTAGCCATATGTATTTTGACATCATTGTATCATGACACTTATGATTATATATATATGAGATGATTCATCCTTGCGGCAGCTATATGCATGTGTACCTATGTGATGTATGTTTCTATGTGATGCTTATGATGTGGATGCAAATATATACATGATGCAACGCCATATTTTTGTTCTTTTATGTTTTTATATGTTATGTATATGTGAATGTAAATGTATGAAATGCAGATGAATATGATAATGCAAATGACTATTTACATGATGAAAATGTAAAATGTGCTAACATGTGTTGTGTGCAGGATGTGATGCAATTGTGATATCTATATGTATGTATGAAATGCTTATATGTGGTAATCCAGGTGAAAACTACATGAAATGCAAATGTTTTTGGTGTATCATTATACTCAGTCATGTGATAGCGGGCTACACGGACTCAAGAAGGACGATGGAGGTCAATCAAGAAAGGGGGATGGAAGATAGAAGATACGAAAGTGAAAGAGCTTCTTGTGCATTATCATCATTGAGCTTTATTATGGCAAGTAGGTTATGACACTCTAGGCACATGTTCGACCCAGAAAATCATTGTACCCGTTTGCATGGAGATCAGACAGTTGCAAACAAAGAATGCCCCAGCTCACACTAGACTCACAATGTCCTCATATCCTTAGACAAGTCATAGCATTACTAAGAGATAATCCACATACAGTAAAGAAAAAAAAAAGGTGACGATACCCCATCCTCACCTATCTAGTCAAAGACATCCTGGAGATAAAATCTCTAGTCATAGACATCCCGGAAGAGCTAAAAGACATGTCATCAAAAAGATAAAATCAAAAGAAAACCAAGACTCGACACCAACATCCACTGTAGTCCTCAAGTTTAGTGTCTCTTGTCACTTGTATAAGTCTATTTGATTGTGGTCACAATGTTTTCGTTCACAAAAGGATAGATAGCACTGAACCATAATGTTATCTGAGTCTGTTGAGAGATTTGATTTGTTGAAGCCCATTGTTGTTGTTGTGTCTCATTTGAAGCTGACTGAATCCATGAAACTGATACTTTATTGTGAAGAAGATGAAACTTTATTGTGGATTGGCGATGCAAATGTTGCTTTATTATGGATTGTGTGCCGATATACTAAAGAAGATTGAAAGAAATTGCACTCCTCAGGACGTGTGATGCTCTTAGTTCCACACCCATCACTAAACGTAGGATTTGCCTTAGCCACAGATAGGAGCTAATTTATTATGGATGGAAAGGTTGTGAGGGTGTGCAAAGCAAAGTGATGAAATTGAATCCTGAAGGAGGGAGGAGCAAGGTTTCTACACATAGCACTGGTGACTCGGTTTTTACCATGGTACTTGCCCAGGGCGCTACCAAAGTGGTTTTCACCGTTGGATGATTTATTTCTTTTTACTTTTTTTTCAATTTCTTTAATTTTTTTGTGTCACAAGGTGCCTGTTTGCTAGGTTTTCATCAAGTAACTATTTTTTATGTTTATGATTATTTTGTATTTTGTGAATTTTTTTATATTTTTTGTGTTTATTTTTTTTTTGAATTTTTCTATATTTTTGAATTGGGATACTCTGAAGAGCTATGTGTAAAACCTGCGAAGGTGCATGTTGTTGATAGGATCCTCCAAAGGTTCACTATCTGGAGTTGAGAGTTGATATGCACCGGATCCATAGTTGTAATGATGTAAGGACCAAGCCAATTTGGTTCGAACTTGCCTTTCTTCTGTCTGTCTTGCTGATTTTTAAGATTTTCTTTGAGAACTAAGTCACCCACCTCAAATGCACGACGCTTCACTTTATGATTGTAACTACAACGTTCCATGACTTAATGATGTGTAGTTGTAGTGACTGTCTTCCTTGATAAAGGAACTGAAATAGAATTACTAATGTGTGGACTACGTAGGCCCATATGCATGTCACCTAAAGAAGTTTGGGCATCCCTGACAACAAAGTCCCTTGAGGAAGCTCCATTAAAGGTTCATGATGTATCGCCAGAAGGGAAAGGATGTGCGGAACAAGTGGATGAGTGATGAAGGCTTATGATTGTGAAAAGAAGTGAAAGTAGGATAGCATGATGGAGACTTAGGATCAACAAGTATTCTTTTTGACTTAAAATTTTAGAGCTTTTGCCCCCAATTATTTTGACATTAGGGGAGATCAACTCTTTCTCTTTTTCTTTCATAGAATTTTTATCTTTGACCTTGATTTTTGCAGAGTCCAATAGCTTTTGATTTTGATTTGGACTGAAGGACTTTTCTTTAGTTTTGACTATTAGATTTTTCTTTTCAAGGCTCGATTTTTTATCCCCAATTAGTAAGGGCTTTTGTGATTCTTGTTGCTCCAATTTTGGGAGAGGAGTGGAAATAGAATGAGTGGATGAAATGGTAAGGCTATAGGAGTTGATGCTCTGCAAAATGGACAAGGTTAGATTAAAACCTATGGTCATATAAACACTAAAAACAACAAGAAACATGGATCAAAGTTAGTGTTATTCAACCAAAAATTAATCTAAGCAGGCATATCAAAAGAGACACTAAAAACATGCTAAAATATTTAACTATGGAAACAAATATCACAAGGCGTCTCCAAATGCCTTCTAACATGCTCTTAGCTCCTTCTCTTTTGTTTCTCTCCTCTCCAAGTTCCAAAATAGTGTAGCTCTCAGCAGCTTTTCGCACTATGGATGTCTTATGGAGGTTCAAGATTGAAATGTTTTAAACTATGCTATGCAAGTGTAAAACAAACTAATAGACATGTTATGAAATGAACTAAGATTTATTTTAGTCCAAAATGACAATATATGTGATTTATGCTGAATGCTCTCTAAAATTCACTATAGATTAAATGCATACAATTTTTTCAGGATCTGGATTATGAAGAAATGGGTTCTATTTATAGGAAAAATGGAGCAATGGATGGTTGAGATTGAGTAATCTCAACAAGGGTCAGGATAGAAAGACATCAAATCCATGTGAGGGCTTTCAACCCAATCCCGGGATGACAAGTGTCAACATGAGAAGGGTTGAGAGGAGAGGGAATAAGCATTAAATACTTGACATGACCTGAGAGTTAACTTGGGAGTTAAGGTCAAGGTTAGGTTGAATGAATAAACTCTTTATTCAAAGAATAAAGCTTTTATCCAATGGATAAATTCTTGTGCAAAGGCAAAAGGGATAACCATGGTCAAAGCAATAAATACTTGAGGGGACACATGAGTGCAAGTTGAATTAACCATAAATGGTTATGTAAGAGCCATTAATGGTCATGTAAGAGTCATTAATGGTCATGTAAGACTTTAGAGGTTAGTTTGTTGAACACACAAACCATTAAATATTTTTCAAAGACTTTGAAGTCTTTGAGAAGTGACTTAAAGTTGCTTAGGAATGTGACAATAATTAGGGGATGGATTAGGCTAATTAGAAAGGGGTTAGAAGAATCTAGAAGGGGGTTTAGGAGTGCAAGTGGATTTGGTGGGTGAGGGAAAATAGGATTTTAATTAAAATAAAAATAATTTATTTCAATAAATGTGTGCAAGTTGCATTTGTAGGAAAAATGCAAGTTGAATTAACCATAAATGGTTATGTAAGAGCCATTAATGGTCATGTAAGAGCCATTAATGGTTTGGAAGACTTTAGAGGTTAGCTTGTTCAACACATAAAGCATTAAATGCTTTTCAAAGACTTTGGAGTCTTTAAGAAGTGACTTAAAGTTGTTTAGGAATGTGACAATAATTAGGGGATGGACTAGGCTAATTAGGAAGGGGTTAGAAGAATCTAGAAGGGGTTTAGGAGTGCAAGTGGATTTGGTGGGTGAGGGAAAATAGGATTTTAATTAAAATAAAATTTATTTATTTCAATAGATGTGTGCAAGTTGCATTTGTAGGAAAATGCAAGTGGGGGGGGATAAATGATTTAAATAAATGTTTTATTTAATTTATTTAAAAGAGGAAAAGGGGATTAAATGAAATAAATAGGATTTAATCATTTAATTGATTGTGAATTTGGTTTAATGAATTAATTAAAATAAATTGAATAATTTATTTAATTAATAGGAGAATGTTGAAGATGAATTAATTAAATATTAATTTAATTAACTGATGGTTAGTGGTTTTTAATCAAATAAATAGCAAATATTCATTTAATTAAATTGGACAAATTTATGTGACTACATTTGCCCCTCTTTGAGATGGTGCGGTTTACGCGTCGTTTCAAAGAAAGAAAAATAGGTGTGAAGAAATATGCCCCATAAAATGTTAATTTAATGGGTGGTATGCCCCCTCGAGAGATGGGCTGAAAATTTTTAAAAATCGGGCGATCTCTCGAAAAAGAATGAAAATTGGCGGGGTGATAGAAGAGAAGATTTTAGAAAGAATAGAAGAAATCGGAGTGAATACGGAAAAAAATCAAGCTAGTGAGTACCCTTAGGTCATGCAGGAGATACGGTGAAAATGTGGTGGTTGTTTTCAAGTGATGCTATATAATTGATCAAAATTGGTTGAACAATCTGGTGGAATTGGTTTAATTGCCCCGGGCGAGTCAAAGCATGACAGTTGATGCCAGTTGTTTGCTTGGACAAGATAAAGTCTGAGTAAGTGAATCAAAGTGACCTCATGTGACTTAGACAATTGATGTAATTGCCCGATGAAGTCAAGATATATAAAGCAAAATACTCGTTGAGACTTAGACAATTGATGTAATTGTCCATTGTGATTGTGTTTGATTGGTTGATCAATTGATAGTGTGTGCGTGGGATGGATGATTGTGGTGAATCATAGTAGCCTCGTTGAGACTAGGTCATTTATGATAAATGCCTGATGTAGTCTAGGATTACCATGATTGATTACCTGTTGAGACCCGAAAATACTTGATCAGAGTGTCTGGTGATAGTCTAGGTGTGTGTGAGTCGATGTACCTGTGCAGACAGAGTAACTTGCTTGGCTGGGTTGGTGAAAAACATAGTCCATCCTGTTTAGAGATGGATGGTGATGAATGTGACTTGATTGGGTTGGTGGGAAACGATGTAGGGTATGTGATGCTAATTATCGAGATGGGGAGAGTGGGGGGGGTTCAATGTTAGATAGAAGAAATGGAGGACCTATTACATTCCTATGGAAGAAGAGAAAAATAGAGTATCCATTATCATTACTATGTATGCATGATATGCAACTATTTATGAATGTATGGATGGATGGAATGCAACGGAATGCAATATATATAGATGAGATAAAAGGATGATCCATAGTACTTTATTTTTCATCATCAAGATTTAAAATGTTGTAAGAAAATACAAGCAACTTGACATAATGATTCAAGATGACCTGAGTGTTCCTTACATGGATTTTGATATAGCAAGTTAATATAAGCAACTTGATATAATGGATCAAGTTGACCTGAGTATTGTTTGCAGACTATACAAGGATTATCTCCTTTCATGCATGACTTGGAACATGCTCCTTGATCTTTTGCCGATCATATCCTGAGACAAGTTCATACCGTAGTAAGAGATAAATCATTATCAAGCGTGGATGAGGCAGGAGGAACCAAAGATGGAGCATTGTACCTGCAAGCAAACATCATCTATAAAGAATAAAGATTAATGGATCCTCGATAATGGTTCATGCTCATATGGTCGAGGTATACACTGTAGTCAGCAAGCCATAGTGATCCATGACTGAATTTTGCATAAGATCACGTAGCTTAGTGAACTTCCCACGTAGACACCATTAGTACATGCCCCAAAACTTCATCGGAATAATTCACAGAAGACATACAAACAATGCTTAGGGACCACCACGACCACTCTAATCACTTGTGGATATTCCATAGTAGTGTAGGAACCTGATATATATAAATGAATGAATAAACTACAAATCAACCAAGTTTTTGATAGCTTAAACAGAATTTTCTTGTCAAAGAAAATGTCATCTTGTCTTTGTTTTGGTAAGGAAGGATGCATCCTTGATAAGACAGTTGGTGTGTCGATATTGATTATTTGGTTGATGTGATAAGTGATCATCATTGTGTTGAGTATTTCAAAATGTTTGTTTGATGTCTGTTTGTATGCATATGTACAAGGTGTTGCCATGTTTTTGATTGATTTTTTATGTTTTCCGATGTTTGTGGATTTTTGTGATTTTGAATGTTTTTGGTATTTTGTGACTATTTTTTTGGATGTTTTTGGTATTTTGTGAGACAGTTTGAATGAAGAGCCCAACGAATCTCAAGTAATGTAGAATCTGCTTCTATCAAATAGGGTAAGGGCATTGCCCCCAATTTAGACATGACTATGAAAAAGCGGGATGCCAGACGCATGAAGTACTTTCTTGATTGCAGATCAATAACAAGCCATGGTTTGGACGGGTGGATGTGTGTATGTAATGAATGTGATCGCAACAAGCCTGAAAGACAATGGAGCCATAGCCTTTACGAGTGGTGCCTGTTTGCCAGGTTTTCACCATCGCACTTACCCAAGGTGCCACCAGAGTGGTTGTTCACCATTTGGATGTATGATCTTTCTTTACTATTTTGATGTTTTTGTATTTTCTTCAGGACATTTTTCTAAATGTTTTTGGTATTTTTCTGGTATGTATGGGAGCCTGATGATGCTCTATACAACTTATGTATAAAACCATTTGAGGTGCATGTTGTTGATCAGATCTGCTAGCAGTTCTCCTTCTGAAGTAGCCAACTGATATGCCCCATACCCAAATATAGTAGTGATAACATATGGA
This sequence comes from Cryptomeria japonica, assembly GCF_030272615.1. Lineage (NCBI taxonomy): Eukaryota > Viridiplantae > Streptophyta > Pinopsida > Cupressales > Cupressaceae > Cryptomeria > Cryptomeria japonica. The sequence goes on along the minus strand of NC_081409.1, from coordinate 673,927,975 downwards.
CCTAGCCAATTTGATTCAAACTTCCCTGATGTTCTTTGTTTGGTTGGTTACGAGGATTCTCTCAAAGAACAAGATCACCTACCTCAAATGTATGAGGTCTAACCCGATGATTATAGCTTCTGCTCATGCACTGCTGATAGGCTTTGAGGTGATTGTATGAAGCTTGTCGTTTCTCATCAAGTAGTTCCAAGTCTTGAAGACGTGATACTCTGTATGCTTCATCATCTATCAGATTATGCAAGGAAACCCATAGAGATGGTATCTCAACCTCGATGGGAAGGATGGCTTCTGTACCATAGAATAATGAGTAAGGAGTTGCACCTGTAGGGGCTCAAGTACTAGTTTGATACGCCCATAGTGTTGGATTTAATTGAACATGCCAATCATGACCGGCATCATTGATTATCTTCTTCAGGATTCTCGATATGTTTTTATTTGATGCTTTGGCCTAACCATTTCCCTGTGGGTAATAGGGTGTGGAAAAGCGGTGTTGGATATGAAACTTCTCACAGAGCTCATGAACATCCTAATTTTTGAATGGAAGCCCGTTATCTATGATGATGGACATGGGTACACCATACAGACAGATGATGTAATTAAGGATGAATGAGGCGATCTGCTTGCTGGTGACTTGGGTAAGTGGAATAGCTTTGATCCACTTTGTGAAGTATTCAGTGGCGGTAATAATGAATTTGTGGCCATTGGATGAAGATGGATAGATTTTACCCACAAGGTCAAGTCTCCATTGACAAAAGGGACATGGTGTTGTGATTGGTTGTAATTCCTATGCGGGTGCATGTATCAAGTCTCCATGAACTTGGCATTTCTTGCATTTTCTGACAAAGTAGTAGGAGTCTTTTTCCATTGATGGCCAATAGTATCCGGCTCATAGGATCTTCTTACCTAGTGACAGGCCACTTGCATGAGTTCCACAAATTCCTTCATGTACCTCTTCCAAGGCCTTTGTTATCTCATCTTGTTCCAGACATCGAAGGAGAGTACCATCAAGACTGCGTAAGTATAGGGTTTCAACAATAATGGTATATCGAGCGGTTTGACGAATGAAGGTTTTATGTTGGTTATTCGATTGGTCAGGAGGAAGTGTGTGATCATGGAGATAGGTGTAGAACTCATCGTACCATGGGGATTCAGAACCGACAAGGTGACATATCATCTCAGATTTGAGGATATCATAAGCGGGAATCCAAAGTTGTTCAACCAAGAACTCATAGTGTGTTGAATTTTTTGGAAGATCTAGGAGAGATGCAATAGTAGCCATAGCGTCAACAACTCGATTCTAGTCCCTTGGTATTTGCTCAAAGGTGATAGTAGTAAATGATGTCTTTAGACTGTCCACCATTTGCTTGTCATGAGTTTGTCATCTTTAGTCTGATACTCATCGGTTGCTTGTCGAATGACCAATTGGGAGTCGCCATATACTTGCAGTTCTTGTAACTTCCATTGTATGGCTAGCCTGAGTCTTGTGATCAAGGCCTCATATTCTACTATGTTGTTTGTACATGGAAATGTGAGCCAGTAAGACTTCGGGATGCTATCACCTTGGGGTGTGATAAATAGAATGTCTGCCCCCGAGCCATGCCTAGTGTATGAACCATCAAAGTATAGTTTTCATGGTTGTGCTTCTATGATCATAAATATCTCTTCATCTGGAAAATTGGAAATGAGGGGATGATCGCCTATGAGGGGTGCATCGGCCAACTGATCTGCAATAATTTTCCCTTTGATAGCTTTACGGTCCACATACTCGATATCAAATTCACTGAGAATCATTACCCATTTGGCCAAGCGGCCTGTCAATGCTGCTTTGCTGAGTAAGTACTTGATGGGATCGATCTTTGCAATGAGTTGTACCTTGTGTGTTAATAGATAATGCCTCAGTTTAGTGGCTGCCAAGATGACTGCTAGACAAGCTCGCTCAATAAGTGTGTAATTGAGTACATAGCCAACCAGTGTGCGAGAAATATAGTAAACAACACACTCTTTCCCTTCTACATTGTGTTGTGCCAATAGTACACCCAATGATGTACTTGTTGCTGAAATATAGAGCAATAGAGGCCTACTTGGATCTGGTGGGATCAGCAATGGCGTATTCATGAGATAATCTTTAAGCATCTGAAATGCTTGCTGGCATCTAGCATCCCACTGAAAGTGGATGTTTTTGTGTAATAGGTGTGTAAAGGGGTGACACTTATCTGCTAGTTGTGCAATGAATCTGCGGATAGATTGAAGTCGCCCTTCTAGTGTCCTTAGCTGGCTGATGTTCTTTGGTGGTGGCATGTCCATGATTGCCTTGACCTTTGCTGGATCAACCTCAATACCTTTGCTTGAGACAATGTATCCTAGAAGTTTCCCTGAGGTTACTCCAAAGACACATTTCTTTGGGTTGAGTCAAACATGATATTGTTTGAGCCTATCAAAGATTTTCTCTAATATGTCCAGATGACCTTCTCTTGTGAGTGATTTTGCTAGTAAATCATCAACATAATCTTCCATTATTGTATGCATCAGATCATGAAAGATGGTTGTCATTGCTCTTTGATAGGTCTCTCCTGCGTTCTTTAAACCGAAGGGCATTACATTCCAGCAGTACATTTCCCATGGGCATGTGAAGGCTATCTTTTGTTGATCTTCTGGTACGATCTTTATCTGATTGTATCCTAAAAATCCATCCATGAGTGAAAGCATGGCATGTCCTGCTGTTAGGTCTACTATGATGTCGATATTTGGTAGGGGGAAGTCATCTTTAGGACATTCTTTGTTCAGATCTCTGAAGTCAGTACAAATATGGATGCCCCCATTTGGTTTGCCGACAGGCACAATGTTAGATATCCAATCCGCGTAATCAATGGGTCTAATGAAACCAACATCCAAAAGCTTCTTAAGTTCTGCTTTGACTAGGACTGCAATCTAAGGACGCATCTTGCAAAGCTTCTGCTTGATAGGTTTAGCTCCTTTTGTGACAGTGAGGTGATGCATGACTAAATCAGGATCAAGACTGGGCATGTCTGCATATGACCATGTGAAGTTGATCTGGCGTTTTTGGAAGAATTCGACAAACTTGGGTTGTTCCTCTGGAGTCAAAAGAGATGCTAGATGTATGTGGTGAGGAGTTTCAGGAGCCCCACGTTGTATTCTTTTGTTTCTTCGATGAGAATTGTTGATTTTTCCTATTGTGTACTAGAGGGGAAAATGTCAAACCTTTCATCCTCAGGCGCCTCAGAGAGGTTTTCACCATTGGATACGCTCTTTCTTTTTACTTTTGTGGGATCAAACAGTGCCACAGTGTGGTTTTCACTGGAAGATCCATGTTTTATTGTTATATTTTTGCAGCTGAAAGGTTTGACATCCGCCCCAAAGTATGTTGCGCTATTTAGTTCTATGGCAAATCCAGCTTTGTGATCCCCGCTTGGTATGTTATCTCATAATTCCAAGAATTCAATGATCGCCTCATCATTTTGGAAGTGGTCAAGACATGGGGGATTAGGTTGGTTCCATTCGATGAGTTCGGGATGGATAATGGGCATTACCTCATCAATGGGGTTAAGTTCATATGACGTGTCAGTGAGGGTCAAGACGTTGTGGTGAAGGTCATTGATGGTACTCTCTCTATCAGAATCTAGCGTAGGATGTGACGTAGGGTCTATAGAAGATGTGTCCAGTTCAGGAACCCAAGAGGTCTTTATCTGTGCTTCTCCATAAACAGGGATGTCTTTGCGGGGTGGAGATGGTGATGTGTCTTCCTCATCTGAAGTGTTAAGTTGCACTAAATCAAATTCCCACTCATGTGAGTCAGTTTCTGAGTCACTTTCCAATAGCCGATTACTGTACCATATTGGGATATCTTTTGAGTTAAATACTGCAGGTGTGATCGGTTGACGTACCTTTGTAGATGAAATGATCGGTACTGTAGAAAGAATTATGGGGATCAATAAATCCGATACAGGGAGTATTGGCATTACTGAATCTGTTGCTTCTGCTGGAACTGCTGGTGTTGTAGATACTGCTGGGAATTCTGATATAGTTGTTGCTGCTAAGGGTATTATTGATGTGATTGTCGCTACTGATGGTATTGCTGGTTCTATTGATGGGATGATTGGTGTTGCAGATGGTTTTGCTAGGAATTTTAGCCTCAATGGGGGAGTTGTTATGTTGTTGGGTGTTGCTTTTATAATCAAAGGTGGCCTCTTTGTAGTAGGTTGATATAGTGGTTTGCTGGGTTTCCCTTTAAATTTGAGCTTAGGAAAGATCTCTTTTTGAAAGCCTAGCCCTGTGTTATCTTTGGGCTTCAATTTCGGCTGCAGTGGTTCATGTCAGCCTTGTTTACAAGGTCCTAAAGCACTCTGACCATCATAACCCATTCTTTGCATAATGAGAAGGCCCTTTCCATATTGATCGGTGGGAATCTTAGCTTGTGGAATGTCGGTAGTGATAGGATCTTTATAGATCCATTTTGCTAAGTCTTCATCTTTGGTTTCCTCTTCTTGACTCTTTCCAAGGATGAAAGGTGTCAAAGTACATGCTGGTTTGACCAGTGACGTTTGAAGTACTTGTTGAGGTTTGCCATGTGTTTTAGGAGAAGTGGGCATTTGGCCAACACAAAAGAGTTGCCTTAGATTGTATTCTCCAGGACCTTCCTCTACTATTTCATCTTGAGCTTCTCTTGCTTGGGTATAGTGGTGTTTGAACTGGAAAGAGAGGCTAGACTTACATATAACGTGGAGGAGATGGCTTCTCTATTGTTGGGAACAGTAATCTCTGGTTGATGATTTATATTATGACAATATGCAAAGGGGTTTGCATCGCCCAGGATCATGATTTCTACACCATTATGTGGGAACTTGATACACTGATGGTAGGTGGATGGAACGGCTTGCATGGCATGTATCCAAGGTCTTCCCAACAACAAATTGTATGGCAGAGGAAGGTCCAGGACTTGGCAGATGATGTGCTTCACCATAGGACCCAGTCGGATTGGTAGTACAACAACTCCTTTGGATGAACGCTCTGCATCATCATAAGCTTTGATTTTGATCTTCTTCTGGGGATCCACTGATTCAATTGCATATCCCAATGTAGTGACTAATTGTAGTGTACAAATATTCAAGCCTGCTCCATTGTCGATCAAGACTCGCTTGATCCTATGCTGGTTGATGAACCCTTCAATGTGGAGTGAAGCGTTATGAGGTTGTTGGAATGATGTATTATCACTTTCAGAAAAAGTGAGACAAGGTGATGATCTTAGACTTCCAACCATGGCTTGGAACTGATCTGTATTCAAATTTGCAGGGACTGACGCCTCTTGGAGAGCTTGATCCAAGATTGTTTTATGAGATGGGGATAGGCGCAATAGGTCTAAGATAGATATCAGTGCGGGTGTTTTGTCTAATTGGTCCACAAGGTTATACTACTTTGGGATAGATGGGGTACCTTGTGGAGCTGCTTTTATGGTAATATTGCAGAGACGTGTAACAATATTGCAATTGGAACTGGGATTTTTGATGGTAATAGTTGCAATTTGTTCACTGGCCTCATATAGGCGATTTGTAGTGTAATTATATGCAGCTTGCGCATAATCAGTGGTATCAGTATTTCTCCTAGAAGTGGAAGGACCCCTTTGATCTTGTGATGGAAGCAGATTTTTGAACATCAGATGATCATTGTTTGTTGTCTTTGGGTCATGTCCTTCGATTTCGATATCACCTTGGTCAATAAGATCTTGAATGAGATCTTTTAATCTATGACAATTGCTTGTCTTATGTCCTTTTCCTCGATGGAAATCACAATGTTCAGTATCTCTCCACCATGCAGGTTTGACTTGAGGTTCATAATTTGATGTTTTGAGTAAGGTTACCAGATTTTGAGAAACCAACTGACGTTACACTGTTTCAATGGGTTCCCCTAAGGGAGTGTATGTTTGCTTTGGTTTAAAATTTTGCTAATGTTGTCTAGGTTCGTCTTGAGATGTGATGCAGCCTTAATTTGGAGGAGTAACTGTGTTATTCTTGGGTGGGGATTCTGTTCTGCAAATCAGATCACAGGTTGTGCACTTTTGATAGTTCTTGCATCCACAACCCTGTCGTTGACGACATTTTTGTTTTTGTTCCAGAATTTTGGCTTGTCACTATTGAAGCATGGACGAGGGCCATCCTTTGGCTCGTTGTAGATTTTGATAAGTCCTTTCTTGATGAGAGCCCGCTCACATTTTAAGCCTTTGGTGATCATGTCATTGAAAGAATCTGTGTCTTTGACATCTAGGTGAAATTCCATTTCTTCGTTCAAGTTGGAAATAAATATTTCCACTAATTCGCGTTCAAGTAATTGAAGAGAATGTCTACTAAACATTTGACGCCATCGTTGTAGAAAGACTGAAAATAGTTCACTTGGTTTTTGTTTAGTATTACATAGATCAGCCATGGTGATATCACGTTCAATGTTGTGTGAGTAATGTTCTAGGAACTTCTGGATGAGTTCTTCAAATGTCCTAATGCCACCTGGTAATCGGGAAAACCATGATGTGGTTGTTCCTCCCAAGCTTTGGGGAAAAAGGCGCATGAGGTACGTATCCTCGTATGCCACTTTGAGGCAAGCTAAATGGAATTATCTGACTTTTTCGCGAGGATCTCCTTTTCCTCTATACTTTTCGAACTTGAGTGTTTCGAACCCTCATGGAAAAGGTGGCATATGAAAATTCCTATCAAAGGGATAGGGACAAATGTCATTAACTGAAAACTAGTTAGTTTTCACACCACTATGAAGTTGTTGGGCGAGATTTTTGACTTGTTGCCGCAATATCTCAATGTCATTTGGAGGGGGAGGAGGTGGGGGATCACCTTGATGAAGGTTGTACCTAATGGGTTCACGACCTCTTTCATCCTCATTATGACTTTGGCATTCGGATGCTTGCCTTAGTTGTGCAACATCAAAGTCAGATGGTAGTTTGGCTCCCTCTTGAGCAAGTCTTAAAAAGTGAGCATTGGCATTTCTCTTGAGTATCTCATCAAATAGTCGATTAAAGAGAGGGTTGTGTTGTGCCCTTTCGATTGTCGTAGGAGTAGGAGTACTTGGATTTTCATCATGTATGTTTCCTCCAAGGGCTTATTGGAATTCATTGACGTTTTTGTCCTCTTCTTCCTCAATTTCGAGTTGTCTAGTCCTTGATCTGGTATGAGCCATTTTGTTTACAAGTTTTTGTTGAAGTTGGGTGAAAATGATGGAGTTGCTGATGAAATGAAAGATTGATGTTTGGTGGGGTGTTTTGCATATGGATCTCTAGCACTTGAAGGTAGATGTTACCAAAGTTCTTTCTTGAATTGCTTCTTGTTTTTGACAAAGTTTGATGTGATAAGGTTTAGAGAAATCTGAGATGTGTTACAGACTTAACTACCTAGTAATGAGAGGATTCATTCATATACTAGTTTTAACCTGCATAGAGATGCCTCTTAGGATGAGTTTATCCTAGATGTAGAGACACTCTAAAAAAGTGATGTTTTTGTGTTTGATTCAAGCAATGTCGAAATAGAACTTAGGACAAGAACCTCTTAATGTTTTGAGAGTTGATATGGAGTGATGATGTGAATGTGGGATTGGATGAAATGTTTAACTTCAATAGAAACATTGTGTTACAAAAGGAACAAATTCTTCCTCTTCTAGTTCAGGGGTTGGTGGTTCTTCCCTAGCTGAGTTATATGTGATACAAATATCTGGAAAGAAGTCAAGGTTGATCTTACCTCCTTTGTTTTTGTGATAACTCAAAGCTCTATATTGCATAAAAGCTCGGCGGTTTAATGACTCTTGATCAAACTCGTTTGATTTCCTTTGAAGATAGAGATGCATGTGACGTAGAAAAGCTCTATTAGAGACAAAGATTTGTCTATTTAGATAGAAGAATTTCCTCCTTTTGATAAGAGCCTTTGAGCTCAATGGTCTTTTCTTCAAATTGATGCGTTGATGAAGATTCTTCTTTCTCAAGATGTGAAGAATGGTCATATAGTTTGATACTCTTTCTCTTCGTTTTTTATCTGTTGTTGGTTTCTGAAATTTTTTTGTGTTGGATGAATACTTGTTTTTTTTGGAACTGATTTTTTTTTTTTTTTGACAAGAAAACAAAGCAAGCACACAAACACAAGAATGTTGCCTCAAAAAGGCACAAATAAGTATGGGTCTAGATCAACCCAATCCTTGGACTTTTATGACCCTTTCCTTTAAATGTATTTTAAGGTGTATACCAAAGTCTGAAGTCAGCTCAATTTGCACTGGTCTTGACTCAAAAATGAAAACACTTCAAACACTTTTTATCCCTAAGGTCAAATGGCCAGTTGCAATAAATTCAGCCCACATCTTGATATTTCTTCGACTTTGGTACTACATACCTTATGAATCTCATCGTGGCAGGTAAGGATGTGATATACTAAGTCTTGCATGAGCATAACAAATAGATGATCCCTATGATGGGGGAGTCACCACTTTCATCAAGCCACAAGTGACTTTTCAAAAAGCTATGTTTCTACTCAAGGAAATATGTATGGTGAGTATCTTGGGAGAAAAACCATCTATGCTCTTGTATTGAATTGTATCACAAATATCCTCAATCAATAGAATGGGTGGGCTACTACTTAAAGGTGTTTAGTAATGTTCGATGTTTTTAGACATAAGTTCATTCTGCAGTGACTCACTTAAGGGCCTTGTAACTTATGGTGGGGCCCATTTGTCCTTTCGACAAGTTACACTGTAGGAACAGCTATACCTAAGGTTACAGCTTTCGCTCTCACCTGATTTCTATAGCGGCTCGAAGGATTCACCGTGCAAGGTCGTTCCCAAGAGTAATTGATCCCTTGGCAGGCCTCTCTTAAAAAGATAAAATTTGAGTGTTACTAACACTTTTCTCTTGCACCTAGGACCATGAAAGCCAAGGGAGAGGATAGTGTGTGTTAGAAGTAGGACCACTTGACAAACTCTTTTTGCACAAGTGTGCCAAACATGAAATGCACTTGTTCTTTTTAACTTGACATTGCAATGATTTTCTTATCTATTTGGAGATGTTGCTCCAACAACCATGGTGTTCTTTTTATCTTTCAATGGCAAAATGTGTTGTAATCTAGGAATTGGAATTCCTGGTCAACTGAATTAAGAGCACGTTTTGCTTGAAGTAAATCGATTTGAGAGCAATTGTGAGAAATTGGGGATTCTTTTTAACTTGCACAAAATGAAGTGTTGATTGTGAATTTTAGTTTGATGCAAGAAATAAAATTTGACTTGTTGATTTTAAGCACCAAAAGAATTTGTTCCTAACTTTACAAAAAATAATTTTGTGTGTTTGTTTTTGTGATTCTTTTTAACTTTGAACAAGTGTGATTCTTTTTAGAGCTCTAAGCAAAAGATGTGGTTCTTTTTGAAACTCCAAATGAAAGTGTAGTTGATTTTAACCCAAAAAGAAAATGAATTTATTTTATCTTAATTTGAAAGACAAAGTTAGTAATATGAACAAATTTATTTCCTAAGCTAAAATTGCTAAAAAAATCCTATTGTAGGGGCTAGTTAAAACCTGCACAAAAGATAATTAGTTAGAAAAATCCGCATGTTTTGGTGGGCTTCTACAAGCCTAAAAATTTTGGTTTTCGGTTACAAGGAATTTTCTTACAACTCTCTGTTACAATAGCTCTACTTTGTGTGAAAATAGAAGCACTATTTAACACGAAAGAGAAACAGTATAGACAATAACGCTAAAGTATCAATTTGTGAAGGCACTAAACTAAGAACAAAAGTGCAAGAGAATAACCTATGTGTCAATTAAAACATTCAAAACTTAGCAGTCTTCAAAATGATTGCTCTTTGATTCACGTCGGGTTCATCAAATGATGCTCTGCAAAATGGACAAGGTTAGATTAAAACCTATGGTCGTATAAACACCAAAAACAATAAGAAACAAGGATCAAAGTTAGTGTTATTCAACCAAAAATTGATTTAAGCAGACATATAAAAAAAGATACTAAAAACATGCTAAAATATTTAACTATGGAAATAAATATCACAAGGCATCTCCAAATGCCTTCTAACATGCTCTTAGCTCCTTCTCCTTTGTTTCTCTCCTCTCCAAGTTCCAAAATAGTGTAGCTCTCAGCAGCTTTTTGCACTATGGATGTCTTATGGAGGTTCAAGATTGAAATGTTTTAAACTATGCTATGTAAGTGTAAAATAAACTAATAGACATGCTATGAAATGAACTAAGATTTCTTTTAGTCCAAAATGACAATATATGTGATTTATGCTAAATGCTATCTAAAATTCACTATAGATTAAATGCATACAAGTTTTCAGGATCTGGATTATGAAGAAATGGGCTCTATTTATAGGAAAAATGGAGCAATGGATGGTTGAGATTGAGTAATCTCAACAAGGGTCAGGATTGAAAGATATCAAATCCATGTGAGGGCTTTCAACCCAATCCCAGGATGACAAGTGTCAACATGAGAAGGGTTGAGAGGAGAGGGAATAAGCATTAAATACTTGACATGACCTGAGAGTTAACTTGGGAGTTAAGGTCAAGGTTAGGTTGAATGAATAAACTCTTTATTCAAAGAATAAAGCTTTTATCCAATGGATAAATTATTGTGCAAAGACAAAAGGGATAACCATGGTCAAAGCAATAAATGCTTGAGGAGACACATGAGTGCAAGTTGAATTAACCATAAATGGTTATGTAAGAGCCATTAATGGTCATGTAAGAGCCATTAATGGTCATGTAAGACTTTAGAGGTTAGTTTGTTGAACACACAAACCATTAAATATTTTTCAAAGACTTTGAAGTCTTTGAGAAGTGACTTAAAGTTGCTTAGGAATGTGACAATAATTAGGGGATGGATTAGGCTAATTAGGAAGGGGTTAGAAGAATCTAGAAGGGGGTTTAGGAGTGCAAGTGGATTTGGTGGGTGAGGGAAAATAGGATTTTAATTAAAATAAATATAATTTATTTCAATAAATGTGTGCAAGTTGCATTTGTAGGAAAAATGCAAGTTGAATTAACCATAAATGGTTATGTAAGAGCCATTAATGGTCATGTAAGAGCCATTAATGGTCATGTAAGAGCCATTAATGGTTTGGAAGACTTTAGAGGTTAGCTTGTTCAACACATAAAGCATTAAATGCTTTTCAAAGACTTTGGAGTCTTTAAGAAGTGACTTAAAGTTTTTTAGGAATGTGACAATAATTAGGGGATAGATTAGGCTAATTAGGAAGGGGTTAGAAGAATCTAGAAGGGGGTTTAGGAGTGCAAGTGGATTTGGTGGGTGAGGGAAAATAGGATTTTAATTAAAATAAAATTAATTTATTTCAATAAATGTGTGCAAGTTGCATTTGTAGGAAAATGCAAGTGGGGGGGATAAATGATTTAAATAAATGTTTTATTTAATTTATTTAAAAGAGGAAAAAGGGGATTAAATGAAATAAATAGGATTTATTCATTTAATTGATTGTGAATTTGGTTTAATGAATTAATTAAAATAAATTGAATAATTTATTTAATTAATAGGAGAATGTTGAAGATGAATTAATTAAATATTAATTTAATTAACTGATGGCTAGTTGGTTTTTAATCAAATAAATAGCAAATATTCATTTAATTAAATTGGACAGATTTATGTGACTACAGGAGTTATCAAGAGGGCTGACGATACTCTCAATAGATTCTTTGTTGGAACCACTCTTAGGACTATTGATATCAAGAGTTGCTTGCACCACTAGAGGATATTTGCATGCAAACTTAGTAGCCACAACACTAGGTGGTTCACACCCAATTCCTTGGCATTGCAAATTATTTGTAGATTGTTCCCATCGACTGAATACCTTAGGAGATAGTGGGAGTCGATCAACATGAAAGATATACTCACCACATCCCATATCTTTAATCTTGAACTTTTCTTTGATCTCTGCTTGTTTTGATGTAGAAGCTTTCAAGGATTTTGGATCAACATATGCTGAAGATGGAACAACTTCTCGATTGACTGAGATTGTTATTTCTGATCTAGGTCGCAGATTGTTGCAATATATGAACGAATTTGGAACAACTTTGACGGTCACTTCAACTCCATTGTGTGGGAACTTGATACATTGATGATATGTAGATGGTATTGCACTCATCTCATGAATCCATTGACGCCCTAGCAATATGTTGTATGTGAGATCTAGATCAAGGACTTGACAAACCACATCCTTAGTAACTGGCCCAACCCTGAGAGGTAAAGTGATTGTGCCTTTGGATGAATGCTCTTCATCATCATATGCTTTGATGGTAATTTTGTTTGTAGCATTCACAGCTTTTTCAAAATATCCCAATTGTTTAATAGTGCTCAATGTACAAATGTTCAAACCAGCTCCTCCATCTATCAAGACTCGTTTTATTCGGTGTTTGTGTAGGAAGGCTTCAATGTGTAAAGGTGCATTATGTGGTTGGCTCACGGAGGCATCGTCAACTTCTGTAAATATGAGGGAGTGTGGAACAGAAAGGTATCCCACCATGGCTTGAAACTGGTCCATGTTCAGATCAATGGGGACAGACGTATCTCTCAAAGTTTTGTCAAGAATGGCTTTATGTGTAAGGGATATGTGTAAAAGCTCTAGGATGGAGATAAGCGCGAGTATCTTCCCTAACTGATCTACAAGGTCATACTTAGGTTTGATTAATGAGGAAGTGGTGTTTTTAGCTGGAGCACCTTGCAAAGTGAATTTACCTCGACGAGTTGTAACATTACATTCAGAGGTAGGTTCAAAAGAAGATCCAATGCCTTTTAGGACAACCTTTGGTCATTGGGTAGAATTTTCAGGTGTTTTGTCCTTGATGATAATGGTAGAGACATAATTGTCCATTGAAATGTGATTGACAATTGAATCATAGTTATAGGATGCTCTGATATAGTTGGTTTGCTCATCTATGGCTTTGGCTTTTCCCTTGTCATGTTTAGGGAATGGTTCCTTAAAGATCTCATGTTCTTGATTGGATGAGTGTCCTTCGATATCAATGTCACCTCTATCAATAAGATCTTGCATGATTTCTTCAGCCGATGACAATTTCCTATTTTATGACCCTTGCTTTTGTGATATTCACAGTATTCATCGTCATTCCACCAATTTGGTTTGACCTTTGGCTCATATGGAGGCAAATCTAGAATTGTTATTATCTTATTTGCCACTAGCTTCTTGAAAGCTGATTCAAGTGGTTCTCCCAATGGGGTGTATTTCCTTCATGATTTGGAAGTTGTTTGAGTATTCACTTGATTGTTTATAGAGCTTGATCCAAAAAAAATGATTTTGGGTCATACTGTATTGACATCAACAACACCATCATTGACTGTGTTCTTGTTTTTATTCCAAAATCTTGGCTTATCTTTTCCTTTAAAGTCATCTTTGTTTTCTTTGAATATCTTAATTACTCCTTGTTCAATTAGGACCTTTTTTGTTGCTAAGCCTCTTTCAATGATGTCCTTGAAGGTGGACAAACAATCTTTTCTCAAGTCATAACCAATGTCTTTGTTAACATTATGGGTGAACATTTCTACCATTTGTTTTTTTGGAATTTCACAAGAGCATATGCTGGCTAAATTCCTCCATCTTTGTAAAAATGATGAAAAAGACTCTCCATCCCTTTGTTTGGTGTTGCATAAAGTAGTGACTAATATGTCTGTCTCTATGTTGTATGAGAAATGTTGGATAAAAACTTCTACTAGATCACCCCATGACTTAATTCCAGGTGGAAGTTGGGAGAACCATTCCATAGCTTGATCACCTAAGCTTTGTGGGAATAATCTCATCAAATATGTTTCTTCTGCTGCTACCTCAATGCAAGTTGTGAAAAACTGTCTTATATGTGTCTTAGGGTCTCCTTTGCCTCTATACTTATCGAACTTAGGTGTCACAAAATGTGTAGGAAAAGGAGGCATTGGAATGCTTTTGTCAAATGGATAGGGACATATGTCTCTCATTGTGTAAGTTGGCTTCGGTGTATTTATGTCCATTTTTTTTTGTAAATCCTTAATTTGCTGCTCCAAATTGTTCTTAAGTGAAGATCGACTTCTTAAACCACATCCCATGCCTGAGCCAATGGGTGGAGGAGGAGCATACTGCATATATGGATGGTATTGATCATACACATGTTCATATGGAGGAGGTCTATAATGATGCTGCATATATGGACCACTTGGTATAGAGTCATGATGAGGAATGGAATATATGTTTTGTCCATGTATACCATACTCTACATGCATGTCATGAGTTTTTTCTAATGTGTTACCCCCAAATTTGACGCGGGGTTTCCTTGTGTCCAAATTTTGATCATGCCTTTGGATATCCAATTGCTTTGGTGGTTGGTCCTTAGCATTGGTATGTGATTGAGTATATTTTTCTGCATAAGACTTCCATAATGGTCTACGAAGGTGAGCATCATATGCTTGACCATGTGTATGTGGGACCTTAGGTTTTTGAAATAAAGATGATGGTGATTCAGGCACAAAATGTGGTCCTCTATTGCCTCCACTATTAGGCCTCCTTTGATCCATGTTGAGGTGAGGTTGTTGCAAAGGTTGATTTTCCATTATTTGAGACATCAAAATCATGAGGTATCTTGGCTCCACTTTGTGCCATCACTTGTAAGAAGTATTGTCTATCTCTTCTCATGATTTCCTCAACCAATCTATTAAAACGGGGATCCATAATGGAGTCTTCCACTTCTGCTAAATGTACAGAAAATTTGTCCATATTGTCATTGTGTGTATCATTGTTGTTTGTAGTGTCCATGTTCTCAACATTTGGAATATTTCTATAGGAATCCATGTCAGGTAATGTAGTATGATCAGAATTGAAAAAGACATCATTGTCATACTCATAGGCACTCATGTTTGTGGACTCTTGAGCCTCTTTAGCTTCTCTCCTAGATTTTTGGGAACGGGTTTCAACCATGAACTAGGTCTTGACCAAGATGTGTGAGACTAGATGAAGATGGAAAGAGTATGAAAGACCAAGAGTTGGATGGAATGTAAATGAATATGAAGTTTACTTGCAATGTCCAAAGTGTAAGACCAAGTATGTATGTAGTAGAGTAGGTGTGGCTTCCAAAGAGATGATAGTTTATCTTGATGAGGTAAGTTGACCTTGACTCTAAGTAAGACCAAATGAGACCCAAAGGTGATAGACCTTGATGAGGGACCACTTAGCAAAATGTTGTTGTATGTAGTGTGTTGACAAAGAAAGATGAGGACAAACAAGTGACCTTTTGACTCAAGTTTAGACAAATGTGAATGTAATGTGAGGTGTAAAGCAATGATGAACTTTGTGAGACCCACAAATAGGCTGAACGCTAGATGAAAACCTGGAGAAATAACCTAGGAAGCTCAATGAGTCTGAAACTGAATGCTCTTGTTTGTTGGACTGTAAACTTTGCCAATACTAAACACAGACGTGCCTGTATACTTCACAGATGCGGTTTTAAAATATGAGTGCAATTTTTTCCAATTTGTGAAGTTGTTGTTGTGACGAAATCTGAAATTGTGATTGTTTTTCGTGACAAGATGACACAATGTTGATGAGGACTCAATGTTTGTGTTTAGACTCAAAATGACTCCAAAGAAAGTATGTTATTTGATGTAAAAATGCTTTGCATACACTTGAAGACACAAAAGACGCAATGTTTTGATGTTTGATCTTGAATGTTCGAATGGTCAAAAGAAGACAAGCACAATTCTTATGGTTGGCCAGGACAATAGTTGTTGATCCCACATGGGGTTTCCCCCGAGGCTACGCTATTCAGAGTGGATACTTAGATGCTTGACCCCACTGGCTCCACCCTCAGCACTCACTTCTCTGGGGAAGCCAAGCATCAGTCCCCACGAAAACTCCCTGTGACGAACTTTGAATCTCTACTAAGAACTGTATGTGTGTGGGTCGCTCTAGAGGTCTGACCTCCTGACCCAACAACTAGAAGGATTTTGGCTTTCTAAAACAAAAAGGTGCTAGTAAGGGCATCTGCTCGTGTGGCCATACATGCAACACTTTCAGCTCTGTAAATACAGAAGGCTCCCAACCGGTAGGGGTTATGCCCTACAAATGATCAAATAAATTTGATCAAACGGGTTTATGGGGAGACATAGTGTCGGTATGAACTAATCAACACACATTACCCATGGTTTTCACCATGGATACAGTTGTTTATAGTGGTTCCAAAGAGGTGGGTTTTCCTCTCTACCACTTGGATCATTCTCTCCTCACTAGTAGTCCTAATGACCACACGGGCAGACAGGCCCTCTAAAGATGAAACAAAAAGAGCCTATTGCTCAAGACACAAAAGACACTGGTTCAATTTTAGTGCACCAATTGAAGTGTTTGATAATCTATGAAAACAAGGCACATAATAAAGATCAAAAACCCTTGCCAAAATTCTGCAACAAAGATTTGTTAGTAGTTTTGCAATAATACCCCTCCTGCAAGCACACAAGTTAAGTAAATTTTAGATCCAAAAGACTTTGTGAAATAGGGGCCTTCAACAATGCGTTTTTTGGACCAATTCAAAGATCTAATTCATCATTAAAAAAGAACACCTATAAAATTTCAAGAAATGTAAGAAAATCCCAAAAATTTGCTAATCTGCTCCAAAAATTAATTTTTTATGAAAAATCATAAAAAATTCATATAAAATACAAAATTGATCCAACAAATCTAAAATTTTTACTGGACACTCTTGATGGTTTTCCAAACCTGCATACAAAAATTCCTACAAAAATTACAGGCAGTTTGTGAGATATGAGCACAATAATGCAAAACCCTAATGTTTAAAGATCCGACTTTGAGGAAATATTTTGCATCAAAATTAAAATCACAAAGAACAGAGCCTATGTATAAATCAAAGAGATTTCCAAAAATATAAGAAAATCCAAAAAATTCGCTAATTTGCTCTCAAAATTAATTTTTTATGAAAATACATAAAAAAATCATAGAAATTTTAAATATGCTCCAACAAATCTGATTTTTTTACTGAGCACCTCTGATACTGTTATTGACCTACAAAAAAAATTTAATGCGAAAATGCAAGGCCGTTTGTGAGATCTAATCAAAATAATGAAAAACTCTAATTTTTAAAGATCCAATTTTTTAGGAAACATTTTGCATCAAAATTAAAATCACAAAGAAAAGATCCTATGTATAATTATGAGAGATTTCCAAAAATGTAAGAAAATCTAAAAAAATCTCTCATTTTCTCTCAAAATTAATTTTTTTATGAAAATTCATAAAATATTCATGAAAAATGCAAATGTGCTCCAAAAATTTTGAATGTTGGATTGAGAGCTCTTGATACTGTCTTCAACCTGCCAAAAACATTTGGTGCAAAAATTCCTAGCCATTTGTGAGATCGGATCAAATCTCTCCAAGATCTTGATTTTGTGTCCAAAATCCTAGCTACACAAGGTTATTCTCCAAATTGTTTTACAAAATAGCAATATAGGGTTAGAAAAACCTGCAAAAAACACAGATATAACAAAAATCCATGTCCCACGGGGCGTGCCAAAATTTTATGGTGAAAAGTGGAAACAACAATAATATTGAAAGACTAAATGAATTCAACCATAAAACCCTTGCCTAACAACAACAAAGATCCACCATAACATATGAAGATTACCTAAGATAATGCAAATCAAATGAAATCACAAAATATTATACCATCACATGTCCAATAGGGTTTGGATCTCCATTCTTCCTATCTCCATTGATCTTGTTTTATATATTTGCTCTCAGATTTTATGTGTGCACAAGAGCTCAACAAAGAACGGAAATGTGGTTGCAAGTAGGCTTGATCGCATAAGAAAGTTCGAAAGCGTAGAGGCGTCAGGGGCTGAATAGAATGATTAGGTGATTGGAGTTGATAACGAAGGAAGCATCTCCTTATATAGAAGACACTATAAGAAATGGAGGGATAAGATTGAGAGGTGTAAAAGATAAATGGTCGGCTATGATTAGAGGGTAGGTAGAAGAAATAAGAAAATAATGAGAGGGTAGGTAGTGTAGGAATTAAGAGATGAATGACATGTGTCATAGGTAGAAAATGCTAATGAATTAATTAAATAAATAAATATTTATTAATTAATAGAAGAAGGTGGGATCAATTAAATAAATAAAAGTATTTATTTAATTTAAGAGAAAGGGATAATTTAAATAAATAAATGTATTTATTTAAATGAGAAATAAGGCTAGAAGAGGATAAATGAATTAGTTAAATAAATAAAGATTTATTTAATTAATAGAAGAATTAGGCTAAAATAATTAAATAAATAAAGACAAGACAGTTTTAGGTGTCTACACATACATTGTAATATTGAGGAGCTTGGTGGATATGACTTGTCCTGCGTTTTCACTTAAAACCTAATCACTGACAACCAGTTGAAACCAAAATTTGCACACTTGTAGAGGAAGGGTTTCATGCAGTTCATGGATTTTCTCACTTTTGATGAGGTGGAATGGGTGCGATATGTTTTGAGCCGCATTCACTAAGAGTTAATCTCATTGGACCGGCCATACAAGTTTACAAAGGAAGTGATTAAGAGTGTAACCTGTCTTCACAAAGTTGGAGGTGTACGCGGTTCTGGGTGCAAGCTTTCTAACACAAAACTGAACAAGCTCATTGGAGCAAATTTTGATGGAAGATCTATGAGAGTTGATGATTTAAGGGATATTGATGTGAAATTTGTCATGATGATTACAGGCTACAAGGTTTATCAATCAAACTGATTGAATTTTGTCTCCGACAATAACATTTTGGTTGCTCATCAAATGGTTAAGGAGGACACACATTATGATCTTTGAAATGTAATACTGAAAGAACTCATGACAAACCTCCAGAAAATCAAGCAAGACAAGAAAAATACTTTCCAATATGGATCTTTTGTCATGTGTTTGGTATTTTACTTTTTGGGTACAGTCCCTGATTTTGGAAAGATTCAATGGGCTTTTGATCGCTCGGTAGCATCTCAGATAGGTCAAAATTTGGATAGGCAAGGGGATAAGCTTAGCAAAGCTAATTTATGGGCATTTTTCAAGATATTCCAAGAAGAAATGAAGAACAGATCTAGAATCCCAAAATCTATAGTAAAAAAATATAAGGATACTATATGTTTTATGGTCAACAAAGATGAATGTATGATGGAAGTTGTACAACCTAGAATAATTTGGATCATGCCAATGGGATATGAAGTGGACGAGGCCACACTAGATGCCTATGCACAACACCTACTGCAGGCACCGGTAGATGAAAAGGAAGAGAAATTTGGCATAGCCCAAGAAAAATGACTTAAGGTTCACCAGAAACAGGTTGCACTAGTAATAAGAAAAAAATGACTAAGGTTGCAGCGAAATCTCTTATTGGTGAAGGTCATGATAGGGCAGATGTTGAACATAAAGTTAAAATTCTTGAAACCCATAGGAAAGAAGAGATGAAGTAGAAGAGGAAAGAGGAAAGAGGAAAGAGGAAAGGGAAGCCCGAAAAATAGCTCAGGTCACTCCCAATATGGTCTTGGTACAAACAAAGACTTCCAAGTAACCAGAAGCACCATCCACAAAACCTGCTACTTCTAAACAGATCGAACCCCCAAAGAAAAAGTAGAAGGCCACCCAACAATATATGACTGTTTCTCCTAAGGAAACAAAATCTGATGAGGGCGTAAAGGAAATTCCAAAGAAGAAAGGTGTAGAGAGTGAGAAGGAGGAGAAAAAGAAAGAACATGTTAAGGAGACTCCCCGTAAGCCCAAGATCACTATTGTACATAAAAGAAAACCCAAGTCAAGTGAGAAGTCCCAACCAGAAGCAAAAAGGAGAACCGGTAAGAAGAATTTGGAAGCCCAAGATTTAATTGATCAGATTATTAATGATGGGAACTTAGATAATATTTCTTTATTCTTTGATGGATTTGAGGAAAATGATAAGAAGCAAATAGAGGATGCTATTCTTTTATATCTTGATTCTTTTAGCAAGGCATTGATTGAGCTTGAGAAAATTTTGCCTAGAGAATTATATGATAAGTTAGAGGCCAGAAAATTACATGCTCAGACTCTGGACCGACAAATAAAAGAGACAAAACTAGTCAATCTCTATCCAACAATAACCGCTCTAGAGATGGTAGATATAATCAATAAAACTGGCTCATCTGAATTTAACCCTAAGCACAGGATAAACAACCTAATGTTGGAAAGATTTGAGGAGATCTGGAAGGAAGCTATAGATAATTGGGTGAGAATTCATTTGAGTTTGGGTTATGAGATAAGTCCCAATTTTGTACAATCCTAGAATATTCAGTTGCCTAAAGATCAACAACTGGCAGAAAAACAAAGTGCACATATTAAGATACTAGCTAGAACTCCATCGGATACCATTGTATCGGTTAGTGAGTCACATTTTGCAGCAGAGGATATAGAGGTGAATTTAGATATAGATACATGTAATAAGGGTGTAGAGGAGTTACATGATCTGGACAAGGCACCAAGTGGTGAAGCCATCGGTGCACAAGAGATGGAGATAAAAGATTCTAAGGTTGTCTCACCAATAGACAAGGGTAAGGCAGTTGTGACAGATCTCTCTTCCGGCTTGGCAATTGACACTACAACCTTAGACATAGGGAGCTTGTCACAAATTTCCATCAGTTTTGACAAACCCTATCACAAAATTTCACCGACAAACAAAATTTTGGCGGCAATGGCTCTTCAGGCATAGGCAACCCACAAGTTGGCTCAGGAAGAGTCAAAATACAGAAAATTAATTGAACGCAGTTTTGAAGTTTTGAACCGCTTAGTACCGTAATTCCAAGCATAAGAGAGTGCAAGCTCATCTGGTACATTGGAAGAGATCATTAATTTTATTCCCAAACACTATGATTCTTTATTAAAAATTTCATTAACATAGGCTAAAGAAAATTTTGTTGCAGTCCAAAAGTTAACATTTTTGCAAATGATTGATATTGATAAAGGTAAACTATAAACCCACTTGCAATCTATTGATGCAGCATTGGTGGAAGGAGACAGTGTATACAAGACTTGTCTAGATTTTGGTAACCTGATAACATCTATAGACAAGCAACTGTCAGATTGTAGGGACTATTTAATTTAGATTTCCAATTCTTACAACCTAGCAGCAAATCTCACTAGTTCTTTAGATGGTCCAATTTTGGTGGTTATTAATCAAATTTTGAAATTGGAGAAGGATAGGGATAGTATAATAAAGAGAGAAAATGAGCTTTGGAATCTTATTGGTCCCCGATTAGAAAACTTATTATTTCATAAGATTGAGTGTATTTCTAATATGTAGAGAGAGGGTCCCACTTCATCAGAAGAAATTGAGTATCATGCCAGTCTCTTGAATGGATTCATCTCCTTTCTTGATTCATTAAAGTAGGGCTGGGATACCTATTTTTCATTTTTGAAGACTATGTATGCAGATATTTTAAAATTTGTATAGATTCGACTATTGTTTATAATTGTACAAAATTCTTTGAGGACATCGCACTTTGTCATTAATGTCAGAGGGGGAGGAATAAAGTGAAAAATGTATATAGTTCTCAGGGGGAGCATCAGATGTATATAGCAGATTCTTGTATAGGTTAGGCAGATTCAGAGGTTGATTGGTGACAACACACCATTTTTTCACATGAGCGTTGCCATCAATGCCAAAGGGGGAGATTGTTGGTGATTGACACTCATCTGATAAAGGTTAATGGCTTTTAGGGTTATCATTGATTGCAACTCTTCTTCAAGTGATTGGAAGTCATCTTCAAGTGTACATATTCCTTATTTGGGTTAACCGACATTCATTACACTTAACCGACAAAGTCTTGATCCCGGTAACTAATCCCGGTAACATGCATTTGGAACCTGGTAATGGATAGGACCCGACTAGGAGATCTTAAGGCCCCGATCATTTATTTCATGAATTTTATGGTAACATGTATAGCCGACATGGTCATTGGGATTATGTTTGAAGTTCATTATGATCCGGCAGCCAACAGGTTTATATTTTTCATTGAAGCCGACATGGTGAAAGTTAGAAGGATATTTAAGGAGATCCTTTCAGTGATAGATCAATATGTTTAGAATGTGAATTATTCAGTGATTATCAGTATACTTTTTGGAGAGTGATTAGAAGCGTGTGTGTGCAGTTTCACGTGCACAACATAACCGATGGCAGAACAAGGAAGAACAAAGCATCAACAAACCGGTACACAATGAAGGTTATCAGAACATGAATCAGAACTTATCTAGCATGGTTAGATGCATCTTATAAGTTCATTCTACTTTATAATTCCTTTTAAGTCAATGAGACTTATCAACTTGTGTTTGAGTAGTGAGCTCTAGGTGGTTGGCCTGATTGCATGTGCAATCCTCTTCATGTAATATTTGTATACCTTGATCAAGTATATAGATATTGTGGGTATCTGCCCCACCATGGTTTTTCCCTTTCTAGGGTTTTCCATGTATGAATATTGGTGTTATGGTGTTACCTCTTCATGCATTATTTGGTGTATGAACTTTAATTTCATTTACAGTTAACCGGTTAATATGCAATAACTTAAAAAATTGTCATTACTGGTAGAGCACTGATTCACCCCCCCCCTCTCAGTGTTCTTGGATTCCAATAGAGATAGGGAGAAAAGGGTTAAGAGATTTAGAGAGAGAGTGAGGGAGAAGGGGGAGAGGGAGAGAGGCATATATGATGCCTTGTTTAGGATAGGGAGAGAGAGAGAGAGAGAGAGAGAGAGAGAGAGAGAGAGAGAGAGAGAGAGAGAGAGAGAGAGAGAGAGAGAGAGAGAGGGGGGGGGTGATCTAGGGAGTAATTAGGGGGGGAGAGAGGGGAGGAGATTGATGTATAGAGAGAGAGGTATCTAAGGATTAATTTGGGGGAGGGGGAGAGGGGAGAAAATTGAAGTATCGAGAGAGAGAGAGAGAGAGAGAGAGAGAGAGAGAGAGAGAGAGAGATCTTGGGGAGAGTGAGTGAGAGAAATATCTAATACCTTATTTAGGATAGGGATAGATAGAGAGGGAGAGGGAGAGAAGGGGATAGGGAGAGAGAGAGGGGGGGAAGGGATATAGGGAAATAGAGTAATTAGGGGAGTTTCTAGAGAGAGAGATAAGTCGAGAGGGTGAGAGAGAGAGGGATAGGGAGAGAGGTAAAGGGATCTTTGCCTCACTCTCCCTTTTCCCTTCTCTCCCTATCCCTCCCCCCCTCTCTCTCTCTAAATTTCCCTATCCCTTCCCCTTCTCTCTCTCTCTCTCACTATCCCTCTCCCTCTCCCTATTATGTTCATGGAGTGGACTTGTAATTCTCCCGAAACTTATACATTGTAGACCATAATATAAACTCTTTCCCCGATACTTATTCTCTAGATAATTTTGTGTGGAATCTTATTCCAAGCTTAAAAGAAAGCATGTATGCTCACCAACAAGATGTATTTGAATTCTTGTGGAGAAATATTGGAGGAGGTTTGACTCTAGAAAACATGAAACTTCCTACATTAGATGAGATGGGAGTTTGTGTTATTTCTCATGCTCCAGGCACAGGCAAAACATTTCTCATTATAAGTATGGAGTATCAAGAAAGAGAGTTGAAGCGGAGTATTGACATTCGAGTTTTTTTGATAAACAGATCAAAGGTCTTTTGGAATAAAGTTCATTCAAATTGTGAATATGAAGAGATTATAAAACTAGCTAAGAGCAACCAGATTAGGGGAAAAAATTATTAAACTTCAGACCTTTGGCAATGCTACGTGAGTGGCATAGAAGAAATTGTGTGCTTGTTATTAGCTACAATCTTTTTGTATGCCTAACTTGTGAGAAAAATGTCAACCTACCTGAAGAGGCTAAGTATATTGGAAAATTGCTTTTAGAGTGCCGAGGCTTGCTTGTTTTTTATGATGGTCATCAAGATTGAAACAATAGATCAAATATACAGAATTCATTGAAAAGGGTTAATTGAAAACTATGCATTATACTCTCAAGAATGCTTTTCTAGAATAACTTCAAAGAGATTTTCACACATTGTATTTGGCAAGGCCGTATTTTGTCAATTGTTGCTTGGGGAAAAACTTGAAGCTATCCTCAACACCTGGTCAAGTGATGGCTAATAATAGGATGCACAGGTTGAGGAAGTTCTTCATGGATGAAATTGGGAATAAAATTCAGAATGGAAAAGAAAAATTTGATGAAACACTTAAAATTTAGGTTAATGACAGATGATTTTGCTCATTGTTATGATAAGAAGATTATTAGCAGCCTTCTTGGATTAAAGGATTTTACTACGATTTTAAGAGTATCTTCTACACAATAGACTATCTTAGATCAAATAAATGAAGCAAACAATCATGAAAGAGCCAACAATTTTGAATTTGAAACTATGGTGTCACATGTGTTCATCCCTTTCCCCTTAACTCCCTCTCCCTCTCCCTCTCTCTCTCTCTCTCTCTCTCTCTCTCTCTCTCTCTCTCTCTCTCTCTCTCTCTCTCTCTCTCTCTCTCTCTCTCTCTCTCTCCGCCTCCTTCTCTCCCTCTCCCTTTTCCTTTTCCCTTTTCTCTCCCTCTCCCTTTCCCTTTCCCTTTCCACTTTTCTCTCCCTCTCTCTCCCTATCCCTTTCCCCTTCTCTCTCACACTCTTCCTCCCCCTCTCCCTCTCCCTTTCCCCTTCTCTCTCTTTCCCTCCCTCTCTCCCTATCCCTTCCACCTCTTATATCTCTCTCTCCCTCTCTCTAACCCTTTCCCCTTTTCTCTCACTCTCTCTCTCTCTCTCTCTCTCTCTCTCTCTCTCTCTCCTCTTCTCTCTCTCACTCTTCCTATATGGAAAGATATCAAAGATAAAATATGTATTCGATATTCGATTCATTTCTATATGGGCACCAATGTTCAAATATTGGGTGCCAACGAAAATTTTGGTGCCCATATAAAAAAATATGTTTAGGTATCGGATATCCCGTATGAATTGGATAACTCTTCCTATATGGAAAGACATCGAATATAAAATATATATTCGATATTCGATTTGTTTCTATATGGGCGCCAATGTTCAAATATTGGGTGCTAATGAAAATTTTGGTGCCCATATAAAAAAATATGTTTAGGTATGGGATATCCCATATGAATCAGATATTCGATTCATATGGGATATCGGATACCTAGCCACACAAAATAGGAATGTGGGTCATTTTGTGCATTCCAATGGTCCCTACATTCTTTTTGCAGGTGACAAACATGGGTTTTCAGACAAAGAGTGACAAAATTCTTCTACACAAATTTGTCATTGGCAATCATTTTTTAGCATCTTTGTGGAGGTATAATAGGGAGCAACAGTCATTGAAAGCAAAAATGTAAAAGAAAGCTTTCAAATGAGCAAATTGAAGTTGTAGATGAGGGAAACAAACTATAAAATCTCAAATTCAAAGCTTCCAACATCAACAATGGAGGTAGCTTGGTAAACACACATGCGAATCACACAAATCAAACTATGCTAGACAAACACATGCATGCAAAACCAATATTAATCTCCATTGTCGTCCTATCCTTCAAGGTCTTGTTTTGCATATGGGTGCTCTCGGAAGCACTTAACACAATAAGCTATGAAGTAATGGACTATGAAAATAAGATATGTCAAAATGGAAGCAAGATGAATGCAAAAGTTCGTGGATGCAAGAATACGGGTGCACAATAACGGATTTTGAATGCAAAAAGTCGTGGATCCCAAAATGGGAGAGGGGCTTTGCTTAAATAGGCATCCTCGGGTGAATCTAGATTATGGGATGAATGTGGGATAAAGAATAGGGCTTGAAAGCTTTAATCCCACATGCATGAGGTGAATGAAAATGGGCAGAGGAGAAAGCATAAATAAATAGTGTAAATTCTTATGCATGTATTTGTAAAAATGAATAGATAATATTATTATTAAATATATAGATGGTAGATGATAGAATAATAATATTATTAAATGATAAATAGAATATGAGATAATACTAATAGTATTAATAATGGATAAATGATAATCTAGATACTATTGATGGATAAATAATAATATTAATGAATTAATGATGGATAAATAATAATATTTAATGGATAATATTTGATAATAATGCATGAAAATGAAGTGGATCCACCCAAGATTAAGATGAAATTTTTTATGTGTCTACAAAAGCATATAAACAAAGAGTTAGAGAAAGTGATAGGAAGACAAGACAAGGTATGTCAAATATTGGTGAAACCTCTACAAATGTTATTTCAAGTGAAGAGGAAATTGAATTTATAAATGTTGAGCAAGATATTGAAAACTAAAATGTAGATATTGATATTAGAAATGGTGAGCATGATATTCAAATTGGGAATGACAACATTGAAATAGATATTCAAAATGTTCGACGTGATATTGAATTTAGAAATGAAAATGTGGGAATTGAAAGTGAAAATGTGGGAATGGACATTGAAGGTGAAAATGTTGGAATTGACATTGAAGGTGAAAATTTGGGTTTTGACATTGAAGGTGGAATTTTTCAACCAAGTTAACATTATGTAACACCAAATTATATGAGAGATGAAGACCCTCTCATGGAATAAAGACAAATTCCAAATTCAAGGCCTTCAAGAACCCCAAAATGGTTACTTGAAATTGATGAGAACATTATTGACAATCTTGAAGGAAAGAAGTCAACACAAACTGTTAGATTGTGGGCTATGCAACTTTTCAACCAATATTTTAGCAATAAGACATTGACCAAACAATGCCAACTTTTTGATCAATTGCTAAAGATGCAAAAAATGAGACTTTTTCTAGCCAAATTGAAGATTCATATGAACAAGAAGATGGAGAAAAATTCTATTATTGTCAAAAATCTTTTTAATGATCTCAATTCTATTGGAAAGAACAACAAGGAAAAAGATAAGAGAGTTGCTCGAAGAATGATTACAACCTCATCAACAAGCCATCATTTGAGAAAGGTTCACTTTATGAGACAAACTTGTGTTGTTTTTGACATAAATTATAAAAATTTGGATAAGGCACTTGCAAGAAGAGAAAGACTCGACGATTCTCTTCAAAATGATACATTGGATTTTAGTTGGAGGCTTCCACGTGTTGATAAGAAGTTGTCCGACAATGTAAAGGAGGAAATTCAACAATTTTGACACTCTAACTCTATAGTATCACTCAATATAAAGGATGTTTTAAAGTTAAGAATTGGCAATTGAGACTGCACACCACATTCTAAACGTTTCTTGGAATCAAGCCAAACAATGTACAATTTTTTTCGTAAAAGACATCCAACTTTGCAAATATCACAAAGGGCCTTTGAATCTTAAAAGCCATTTTAATTTTGTACCTCTTAAGATTCATCATACTTGTTGTTGCAAATACCATGTGGAGTTTTCAATGTACCAATGAAATTTTATGCTACATTTATTCTACTTTGCATACTAATGAAATGTTGTAGAGCGTGGTGCAATGCAATTTTCCAGATCATCAAGAGACTTGCTAGATTTATTTTTATATCCTAGAGATGATGGATGCTTTTTCTATAGAAATGATTGTTTAAATGAGAAGTGCTCACAATGTGGTGGCTTGTAAAAGTTTGATTCATGATTTCATGAGGGAAACAAAGAAAAATTTGGAAATAATATTGTTAAGAAAATGAGATATGAGACAACAAAATATACTTTGAAGAGTGGAGCTGAAGGTTCTAATTGTGAGTTGGTCTCCAAAGAAGTCAATGTTGCTGATTTTATTTAAGATTTTAAGGAAAATCTTTTGTACAACTATGCAAGGTATACTCATAGGTGTCAATGGTTGGATCAGTACTTTAGGGTGTGTAAAAACACTTTCCCGAATGACACTATTATATCAATGGTTGATTTTGCATAAAACTATACGTTGCAACAACAAAACGAGGTACAAGCTTAGTATTACAATTAAATTCAGATTGCTATTTTTGCTCACATAACATATAGACATGCCCCTAATAGTACATAAGAAGATAGGAAGATAATCAAGGAGTATCATTTTTATATAAGTGATGATAGATCTCATTCCTCTGAGTATGTGCAACATTATTACAATATTTTCTTTGAGTTCTTGTAGGAGAAAGGTATTGCAATTGATTGACATCTCATTTGGTCAAATAACTACACAGGTCAATTCAAGAATGCTCGTATATTTTATTGGTTGAGTGGAATGCATACAAAGAGGCGTGAACCTCACATTTGGAGTTAATTTAAAGCTGGGTCTGGGAAAGGGGAGCATGATGGAGTATGTGCATGTTTGAAGAGATCTCTCATAATCTATTCGATCAATCTCTCGAGAGGGCTTATCATATCGATCATCACCCCTACCAGGACATCTCTGGGACATATATTAGTTGATCAATTTTTCTTTGAAACAACACAATAGTTTGTATTTTCTCAAAGAGGGGAAAAATGTAGACACAAAAAATTTGATTAAAATTATCCTCACATTCAATCTTAAATTTTCTTTAATAATCCTATTTTCCATCATAATATCCATGTTATCCATTGTTTTATAACATTCGTAATATTATCATATTTTATCATTATTCATTAAATTCATATGTTAGATTATCCTCTATTAATTCATTTAATCTATTAATATATTCTATTACTAATTCATTTTCCAAATCTTTTACATATCAAATTCATCCTCTATTTACCATCTCCTACTCTTAGCCATTTCATCCACCTAATGAATGTGGGATAAACATTTACATTTCTACACTGTTCTTTTATCCCACATTCATCTTGAAACTTGAATTCCACCCTAAGAACATATATAAATACCTTGCTACTCATTTCTAAGCCTGGCGAAGTAATCCATGTCTTGCATCTTTGCTTTCTTTTGTATTCTAGTTAGTTTACTTTTACATTTATCTCTCATATCTTTCAATCATCTTGTACTCATCATCTCAAATCTTCATTCACCATAGCCTCTAATGCGTGTGCTTTTGAGAGCATCATTATTGAACACAAGATCTTGGTTGATATAAGTGCAATGGAGTAGGTTTTGTAGCATGCATGACTGTTTTAATTTAGATATTTATTTTTGCGTGTATGTTTGTTTGTACTTCATTGTTGGATGTTGGAACAAGTTTGAATCTTTGATTCAAACACCCATTTCCTCCATCTTCAAGATGGATTCATTTCGAGCATTTTAGACTTAGTTTGTCACTCTTCTTTATAGGTTTGGAGGACATGCTTAAGGGAGTAGCTCTCCACTTCACAATTTTTTCATTAGAGGATGTTCTTGAGTTACCTCATCCTTTTGTTTCTTCCTTGATTAGGGTTCATCCTTATTTGGTGAGACATCTTTAGAGGCACTTAATTCTTCTTTATAGATTTCATTCATGAGGCTTCTTCCCTCTTGCTTCTCCTCTCAGATGGAGTTTATTCACCATTGGATTTCTTTTTTCCTAAGGGGAGACATGTGGTTTGTCACCATTGGATTCTCTTTTGTCTTTTACACCTTCTTCAGTGGTTTTGATGATACTTCATTATTGGAAGGGCACATTGAAGTTTTTATCTTCCCCTTCATTGAATGGGTTTTTGTATTGTATCTTTGTGATGCATATGGAACTTAGGGGGTATTGATGAGACATCCATACATCACTTATACTATAACTAGTAGATGATCTTATTTGCATTCTCTCTTTTGGGGAGGATTTTTGTCCCACTGGGTGTTCTCCTTTTCTTTGTTTGTGAGAGATCATTTGTGCATGGGTGCTTAACATGACCTAGTTACTAGGATCCATATTGCATCATCATCTTTCATCTTGCATCATTTGCACAATAATTTTATTTCCCTAAGTTGCACTTAAGGAAGGGTGTTAGTGTGAAAAAAAATATTTACTAACTAATCATTAGTGGAAACCTACTCATATATCAGCTTAGTGTTTTTATTTAGAAGT
Organism: Cryptomeria japonica; assembly: GCF_030272615.1. Taxonomy (NCBI): domain Eukaryota; kingdom Viridiplantae; phylum Streptophyta; class Pinopsida; order Cupressales; family Cupressaceae; genus Cryptomeria; species Cryptomeria japonica. The sequence goes on along the minus strand of NC_081409.1, from coordinate 673,898,001 downwards.
TAGTTATAATGAGGTCATGTTCACCTTGTTTATTTTTAGTCACTTGGGAATTTAATATTTGCATTGAGCATTTAATGTTTCTATCAAGGGTAGTTGTCATAACTCATCACACCTTGCCTATATAATCAAGGTGTTTGTAAATTATAACATATCAACCAATCATCATCATATATCTCATTTTCATTTCTCAATATTAAAGAAAGGTCATTGTTACAACACTCTCTTGAGGAAGGTGTTTTCTTATTTGATCTTGAAGTTTTTAGCTACAACAAGAATATCACTTGATCTTCAAGGTTCCTTCATCTTCAGAGGTTTTCTCTTCCTATTTTTTGATAAGTGTCTTGTTAAACATGGCTTTATCGGGCTTAGAAGTTCCTACCGGAGTTACTCCTATTTTATGTCCATATTAGCCTACTTTGAGTGCTTTCTCACACTTTTTCCTCTTGTGGTGGACTACTATGTTTCACATAGTAATATTGTCCTTCTGCTCAATTACTATTGATCCCCCTTGTGTGTGTGTGTGTGTGGGGGGGGGGGGGTTCACCTCTTGTATCCCATTGTTATGGTGTCATGGACGATAATATTACTTAGACTATAGTTCATAGGAGGAAAGGTCCTTCACCTTCCATTACTCGTTTGGGTGTGATGAAAGAGAATTCTATTATTTAGAGTTAGGAACATTGCCTCCCACCAATTTGCAATAGCAATCAAAATCTCTCTCTCGCTCTCTACTCATGAGATTCACTCCTTTTTCCTTGATGGATGACATGTAATGGGATTGGGTCCTTCTCATTCTTATCTAATCAAAACAAATCAAAATATAAAATAGAGTCCAAAAAGATTAAACAATATCATTCTAAGACATAAAAAAATGAAGGTTAATGCTCAAGCACAAACATACACAACAAAGGTTAATGCACAACCACATAAACACAGAATAGAAGCGAACATAAATATAAAATACAAATTCATACATATATACATGCATCTCTTGCATCCATCCATATATATACATAAATACACGAATGTGCATACATTCATGCATACATACATCCATACTTGTGTGTACAAATGTGCATGCATACTACAATCATAAATACATATGTGAATATGTACATGTGTACATGCATACATATACTACACACTTCCATCCCTACATACATGCATACATCATACATACATCTGTCCATACATGCATGTATGTGCATGCATGCATCCATCCATACATTCATACATGCATACATGGAACAAGGAATGTGAAAGGATGTGGACAACATAGGGTATCAAGAACAAAAGCAGTTGTGTAAGAATGAAAGGGGGACCTATGCAAGAAAGATGTGTTTGGGCATCAAATAGGTGAGTGTGTGAAGGGTTGCGTAGAAAGGTGAGGAGGGGGTGCATAGCTAGAAATAGTCGTGTAGAAGGAAGAAGAAGAGATGCATTACATATAGAACTGGCCCAATGAGGAATGAGTTTGGTTCAATTTAAGATAAGAGAGTTTTAGTGGAGCCACTTGAAAATACAATGTGGAGATATTATGTTGAGGCTTAAGGGAGTACAAATGCAGATGAGAGTGTATAGTTTTAGTTTAAAATAATAATGTGTAAAGGGAAGAGACCTTTGAAAGGCCATATAATTATAAATTTGTTGTGAGTTTATGTAATTGATTTGGAATGAAACTATTTATATTTTCAATCTATAATATGTAATTGAATGAAAGTAGAGAGTCTCTACATTTGTTTTAAATTTTGTGAGTGAATTGTAGCTAGAGGGGAGTTACCTTCTTGTGTCAAGATACAACACCTAATGTTGTATGGACAACATTAGAAAATCTATTTGGTAAGAAAGATGCAATGAGGGGAATCAATTGGAGAATGAACTAATAAGGCTTAATCTAGAAGACTTTTAACATAATTTAGGAGTTCCCCACTAAGCTAATTTTGCTAAGGTTGTTGCTAAAGTAACGTGGAATAACAAAATAAGATGATTAATTGGTCCTAAGTATCTTATCATTGTTACCTCCTCAATATTCAATGTTTTTTTTTACTTTTTATTCAACAAAGCATGCTTTGGGTACACGATACACTAAGCCTACTCTTTTTGAATTTTTTATTAATCTTACTAAGGAGAAATACAAGCTAATTCGTATGGGTACAATGAATCCATTAAAGCCTCAAGCTCTTGTTGCATTTAAACAAAAGGATTCCAAATTTAAGATAAAGAAGCAAACAAAAGATCAAGCTAAGTGATAAAAAATAGAGACTTCATCTCCCTCATCAAAAGGAGAAATTTTAAGAATAGGTCCACATGTACTTATTGTTAGAAATCAAGGTATGAAGAACACAGGTGTTTTAAGAAGAAAACTTATGAGTTGAGGCATCTTCTTTAGCCACATCACATTAAGTTTCCTACATCCAAGACACATGATTCTTTTTCATCTCCATTTTCTTCATCCCCCAATTCAAGAAAAGTGAAGAATAAGTGTATGACACTCTTTTATTCTACAAACAACACATCACATAAGTGGCTTCTTGATTCTGAGGGATCACACCGTATGGTTGCATCCAAGGAATTATTTTCTACATCTAATACTTATTCATTCCTGCCAACATTGATGGCAAATAACACCTATATGTCCACTCTTGGAAAATGATTTATTGAAATTGGTGAAGGAATATTCAATGGTGTCCTTTATGTACATTCCTTATCCACTAATATCCTTTCCATTTTTTAGGTTGGACATAGTGGCACAAAAAAAATAGTTGAGTTCACACCACATTCCATGATTATTACAGATTTGCAAAGTAGAGACATCATTGCCATTATTCATGTTGATCATGATTCTATATTGTATTCCTTTTTTTTCATTTGGTTTTTGCCAAACTTTGATGATGGTTTGAGTATAGATGACACATATGTACCTTCAACATATAGAGGGAGATACAGTTTGGTTATTCGAACCTAGGAGTTCTATCATCCTCATTGGTTCCTACACCTTTCATTGCTATCATATCTCCTTCACTTCTTTCTTCTTTAGTGTCGAGTGTTCCTACATCATTGATTTCTCATGATTCAAGTCAACAAGATAGTCACAGTTGTGTTTCCACTACAATTGATTGAGATGATTACTTAAATGACACATTCAACTTATTTAGTGAATCCCATTTTACAAAGTTGACAACCACTTTTGATGACAACCACATCAATATTTTTTTTCAACACATCTACATCTTTGGTTCATGTTCTACATCAACCTTCACATGGAGTAGTCGAGCAACTGTCAAAGATTTCATCATTGTCTTTGGATATTATGCATCATTCAAAGACTTATATTCTGCTTCCATAGGAACACTCAACAATTTTCATATGTTTCAAATCATGAGAAATCAATGATGTAGGAACTCTCAACATTGGAGAAGCAAGAAGTGAAGGAGATATGATATCAATGAAAGGTGTAGGAACCAATGAGGAGGGCAAAACACCAAGGTTCAAATAACCAAACCGTATCGCCTTCTATATGTTGAAGCTATCAACATCATCTATACTCAAACGTGACACAAACCATCATAAAAGTTGGTAGAACCAAATGAAAAAAAAGGAATATAATTTGGAATCATGATCAACATGAACCATGACAATGATGTTTCTACTCTACAAATCTCTGATAATCACAAAATGTGATTTGAACTCAACTATTTTTCTTGTGCCACTATGTGCAATCTGATAAATGGAAAGGATATTGGTGGATAAGGAATTTACATAAAATACACCATTCAATATTTCTTAATTGATTTCAATAAACCCTTTTCTTTGAGAGTTGACATATAGGTGCTATTCACAATCAATATTGTTAAGAATGAACAAAGCTTAAATGCAAAAAAATATTTTCCTTGGATGCAACCATGTGGTGTGATGCCTCAAAATTAAGAAGCCACTTGTGCAATGTGTTGTTTGTAGAATCAAAGAGTGTCATACCCTTATTCTTCACTTTGTCTGAATTGGAGGATGGGGATGATGAAGATGGAGAAGAAGAAGAATCACCTCTCTTGGATTTAGGCAACTTAATATGATGTTGTTAGAGAAGATGCCTCAATTCATCATTTTCCTTCTTAAAACATTAGGATTCTTCATTCCTTAATTTCTAACAATAAGTATATATAGACCCAAACTTATTTAGATTATAATTTATTTCCTTTGTTTTGAATTTTATTTTTTTATGTTGAATTCTAAATATCATTATTAATAAATAGAAGTTGAATTCTAAATATCATTATTAATAAATAGAAGTTGAATTATAAATATCATTATTAATAAATAGAAACTAAATTTAATGTGCTTATGAAATATGAACTTAATCTAATTTACGTTATTTATAATTTTAAAGATTTTTTCCAATATAAATAACAAAGCATATTTAATTCAGAAAAATACTATTTTCATGACCCACAAAATCTGAAAAGAGACATTCGTCTTTCACCATGTAAATCTTATATTAGAAACAAATTAATTTAAAGAAAAACTAAGCAAAAAAACTTAAAAAAAAAACCAACTAAATTCCCTCCAACACAGCCGAATGGGGCAAGGAAAAGGAGATCCCGTGAATTCAAAACATCACAGTACTGTAATTAATTGGCAGCTTCCAAATTTTTATTCCCAAACATTAAAATAAGAAATACTTGTAATCTGATCTGAATTTAGTGACGAAGTGATGAATAAAGAGGGCAATTTCATTCAAATTAACTCCGACGAAATCCTGGGCAACATGCTACTTCCCCCAAATGGCATGAAAAAATCGCAGCGACATGGAAGATGCCTTCAATATGTGATATATAAATCTATAAATCAATGAAATTGCACCGTTGGAGATTACACCTTTTTCATAAAAATGCACCGTTACAAAAAAATCTCTGGAACGAAGGAAAAAAGCAAGTGCAGTTAGGGAGTAAGGAATTTAAAATTAGGAGGAATTATAAATAACTGTGAGCAGAATTGTATTACGCATTCCCTTTTGCGGAGAACAGAATGAAATTGCACCGTTGGAGATTACACCTTTTTCATAAAAATGCAGCGTTACAAAAAAATCTCTGGAACGAAGGAGAAAAGCAAGTGCCGTTAGGGAGTAAGGAATTTAAAATTAGGAGCAATTATAAATAACCGTGAGCAGAATTGTATTACTCATTCCCTTTTGCAGAGAACAGTTTTCCATTTTTTTATAGATGTTTTAACTTTTTCCTTCCTCTGTGAATGTTGTTATCTTCTTTTTCACATGTTTTCTTTCCTCATTTTTTCTTAGGGTTACTTGTTTTCCTTGTAGCTTTGTTTCAGTGTGCACACTGTTGTGTCTGCTCGTGTTTTTTTTCTGTACATTTTGATTTTCTATTGTGTTATGTTATTTTTTTCCCATGTCTTTTGTTGTGGTCTTTTTCCTAGGGGCACCACAAAAGAAGCAGAGAAAAGGAGGCTACAGCACAGGATGAGAAGAGGCAGATTAGTCCAATTTATGTAAGTGATCTTTAATATCACGAAGATGATGTTTCACTCTTTATTTTTGATCATAATGTTTTGTGTCTTTGTGGTTTTCACACATAGCCTGCAAGGACTATTATGGAGTCTATGAAGGATCTTGTGTTTGATCTTGTGTTGTTGGAAACTGATTGTCTTTTATTTGGGATACTTTCAACTGCAGCAAAGTACTAGGTTGTTATTTTCGAAGAATGATAGATTTTGTGTATTTAATAGCGCTGATCTATATTTCAGTCTCAAGTTTGATGTTAAATTTGGTTGGAAGACAACGAGTATGACCTCTCCATATAACTTTTGCACTAGGTTTTCTGCATAGTTTATCTTTTCCATGCAAGCTCATTTTAACTCTGTGATATTAAAGGAGTTAGCAAGTGATAACTTCTACGTTTCTTTTGCAGCATACGCTAGCAGAAGCCTTTGAAACATCACCCTTCATGCATATCAATGAAAGAGGTTTTGAGAACAGTTTTGATGATGGTAGTACTTCAGGAAAACACCACATGGGTTAGATGGACATAAACTCTTTTAGATCATTTGCAGTGGATAGAGAAGTCAACGGGAAAGAAGGCAACCTGGCAAAAATTAGATTAGTGGTATGCCACATTTCATAGCCATATGGTAGAGGTGCTATATGTCAATGATAGTAGATGTTTTTTTTAATCTGTCTATAATCGGCTTTAAAGCAATCAGTTCTCATAATAATTTAAATTTCAAATGTGATGTTCATTTATATTGGTTTATTCATCGTGTATTGATATTCCTTACATTTGAACTATAAATTTGCTACCTTATTATCTTCTGTGAAATTGCATGAATGATGATTATTGTCATCTAAAATGTTGATGGTAAGGAAAAGGCCCTTTGTCCTATATGCCTGTGATTAGATATAAGGTTTTGATAAGGCAAACTACTATCACGCCTTGGTATGGTCAATATCTTTTGAGTTAATTTCTTTGTCGCTACTGAGCTTTTTGAGATTAATTGCGTTCTCATTTTGTAAAATATTTTCATCCCTTTCTAAACAATTATTAATACCTAGGAACCTTGCAGTCAATTGTGTTAGTATACGTTGTTTTACTAAAACATTCTGTTGATTTTAATAAATCAAGGCACATTGTCTCATTATGTGTACTGTGCTTCACAGTAGTCAATGTCCTTGTAAATTGATCCATTGAGTAAAAATTTTTGCTGCTGCTTGTCATTATTCTTTGTGAAATTAGTATTATTGGAAAGCAGTTACTTGTTTTTTTTTTTTGGTTTCATGGATCTCCTGCCAAATAATGACCGTTGTGAATGATGGTATCTTCTTTTACAGATGTTTTCTTCCCCTTTGTGAATATTAGGCTTCTTTGCCAATGTTGTGTTGCAACTTGCAAAAGAAGAGGCAGAGAAGAGGAGGCAGCAATACAGGAAAGAGAAGAGGTAGTGAAGAGGAGGCGGCAACACAGTAATGAGAAAGGCAGAACTATTCTTCTTACTACTAGGTAATGTACCTGCTTACCAGTTTTTAATATATATTATTCAAGTTAAGTTTCATTAGGAAAATTTGTTTATAATGTTTTCTTTGTAGCAATCTCATCCCTCAGAGTGAACCAATTACCCCATCCTAGACGTGAAACTACAGGCATGACACTCATTAGTGAGGATGTACTCATTGCACAAGATTAGCCCATGAGCTCCCCTCATTTTTTGATTGTACGCTTCAACCATAGAACCTCTGTGTTAGGACTCTTTACCCTTGCACGGTTGCACCCATCAGAGCCTTATCTGAATCTTTATCATGAGGCAATAGTAAGGAGACCATCTGCCACAGGAAAATTGTTAACCCGTTTAATATCTGCCAGAGGGAACTGATAGGGATCGTAAATTTGTAAGCTCTTTATGATTTCTGTTATTTGTATCAGAAATATACCGTAGGAAAATTATTAGCCCATTTCCTATCTGTCAATGGAAGATTTGCTGTTTAGGGTTTTGTCAATTGTTTGTTGTAATGTGTTTTTACTGCTGTGTATATAAAGACTTGAGCCTCCTGGGATAGTCTATTATTTCTCCAAGTCAATTAAATTCTAATAGTTTTCTAATGTAAACAATAAAAAAACTCAGATTACTTTGAAATAGGATATAAGTTTGAAAAGTAATTGAAAAATGATTTGGAAGCAATGCAAACTACATTTGGACAATCTATTTTCTAATTTAATACTATAGATTTGACTTTGCTGAAATTGGTTTGAAAGCATTTTTTTCTGTTAACAACATGCTTTTGACTTAAGCTTAGATCAGCTGGAATTGGTTTGAATGCAGTACAACACTTTTTGATAGAGTTATGAAAAGCCTCATTAAAGAATACGATGGAATGCTTTCTAGGTTTCCCATGTTCTATGGCTCACTGGTTAGGCTATTATGCAGGAAACTGTTTTGTTGGGTTAGACAAAAATTGATTTATAAATGTAGTCTCAACATGTAAAAAACAACTTTAGTAGAGCAGTATTTTTAGAAGAAAACAAAAGTTAAGGGAGCTTATGGTGCAAGGATAAGGCCAACCATTTTTAATATGGCTCACTGGTTAGGCTTTCTAGGTTTCCCATGTTCTATGACTCACTGGTTAGGCTATTATTCAGGAAACTATTTTGTTGGTTTAGACAAAAATTGATTTATAAATGTAGTCTCAACATGTAAAAGACAACTTTAGTAGAGCAGCATTTTTAGAAGAAAACAAAAGTTGAGGGATGCAAGCTTATGGTGCAAGGATAAGGCCAACCATTTTTAATATTTTTTCCTGCATACTACACTCAGTCCTTGTTGTGGTATTTGTGGCCACTTTCATCAACTCTACCTAGAGTGAGCAACATCAGTTTTAATGAACATCAGTTTAATGTTTTGTTGTGGGTCATGTTGTGGTCATTCAAGTGATTTTTAAATTTAAACCATCATGAATGCTCTCTAGATGTTATGCAAATATGGTGAATACTTTAGAAAACACTACATATGCATAAAATCTGCCATTCTCTTCCGCTTGTTATTTTGAATTTCGTGTCACCTTCATATTAATGCCCAAGAAAACAGTACATGACATTTGAGTAGTGGTCATTTAGAACTTGCATTATTTCTACTACATTTAATTGTAGTGGATAGATGAAATGGAGCTAGAAAAATGACACTAGAAAATAAATAAAAGAGAAGAATAATAAAGGAGAAGAATAATAGAGAATAATAAAATAAGAGAAATAATTCAAGGCAGATTATTCTTACCCAACCCAAACACCACCATCCACAGTGGCTTGTTCAATTCAAGCAGGGGAAACTGCACCACTAAATACAGTAAGATGGCAAACTAATAAAAAAATGCACACTTTTTAACCAAAAGTAGCTAAATTAACATTCCATAGCTGCGAAGTTTTAAAGCAAGAGCATTGAAAAACAACTTTAAATGGCGGTATATAGAATTGGAAGCATTGGCAATGTAGTAAGGGTCTTGCCTACAATTGTCTTACAACTTTTGTTGTAGCAGAACTTGTGTTGGGTGTGTGAGATAGAGAAGAGATATTTGATCTGAATATGTCATCAATAACTTCTACTGTTATAGGATCTCTAGGATGTACTTCTATTCAAGTCAATGAGTAGGGGAGGTGGGCAGCAAATAAACCAACTCAATTTTTCAAGTTGCACCATGAGGTTTTCTCTATGATAATATTTTTCAGGCAAATTGGAATACTTTTTATCATAATATTTTTTTATAATCTTCCTAAATAATAAAACCTTTTCTCTAATGCAATGTTCGTCGCAATCTAAAAACTTTGTTTTTGAATAGAATTGTAATCATCTCTAATTTGTAGCAGCCTTTGTCACCACTATCTTCTAGTGTGGGCAATGTTTGTGATTGGTTAATTTTAATTTCTTATAGCAGTTAATTTGTTATTATGCAAATGATGAATGTCTGAATTTTATTTTCATATTTGTATTATTAGTTTAATCATTTTAAATAGTTTGATGTAAAATGCTCAAGTTTTATATCAACAATACATGAAATATTAGTTCTAGTTCTTAAAATGGCCATGTTTTGTTACTCATAAATCAAAGCAACATATCTAATTGTGGCTGCTAATCCCATGAGCTTTCATGGATAAAATGTGTAGGCTGTGTTTGTCTTGTACAAATTGTGTTAGTAATATAATGCTGTAAGCTGTATTTCTGATCCAACTGTGTTGCAGTATTTATTTCTAGCCTTTGGGCCTTTTAAATAGGCTCTAATTATATCAACAATACATGAAATATTAGTTTTAGTTCTTTAAATGGCTATGTTTTGTTACTTATAAATCAAAGCAACATATCTAATTGTGGCTGCTAATCCCATGAGCTTTTCATGGATAAAATGTGTAGGCTGTGTTTGTCTTGTACAAATTGTGTTAGTAATACAATGCTGTAAGCTGTATTTCTGATCCCACTGTGTTGCAGTATTTATATCCAGCTTTTGGACCTTTTAATAGGCTCTAATTTTCTATAGAATACTTTTTCCACACAAGCACATCTGTTTAACTTCTACCCAAATATAATACAGTTTTGAATTTCTTTAATTTATTCAACTTTTTTGACCTATTCACTTCTGAAAAAATTTCTTAGGACAGTCATTCAGAGAGCTATTTTATGTCTCCCCATGCTGTTGTAATCTCACATCCAGTTCAGGGACACCTAAATCCCCCCTTAATAAGATTCTCGGGAGAATAAAGACTTATTATAACATCACTTAAGAATGATAAAAGCTTGCAACGCTCACCGTGGAAGTTTAGAAGACCCATGTTTTAACATTACTTTTGTTCAAGTTTCAGAATTATAAAAGCTTGCCATTTGGTTTCAGGCGAACAGCCATGTCAGAAGAAGCAAGGTGCACTTTTCTGTTCTATGTAGCAATAAAACTCACAGATAAACTCTGTATTAGAACACGCCAATTAGTCGTACTTTGGGTTACTCTTTAGATATTATTACTTTTTAGATATAGCCAATTCTAATGTAAAATATATTAGAATGTGTGTTTTCTTAATGAAAATTAAAAGGGGTGGAAATAAGCAAATATTTCTTGTAAAGTTTTTTTTTTGCAGTTCTAATGGCACATATATGTCATTGACTTATATGGGTTTTGTTTAAATGTTGCATCCAATTTCTATGGGGTTATGAGTGCACTTGTTTAATATTTATTTTTGTGTGATGATTGAATGACTTTTACACAAAGGTTTTAACAATAAATATATCATCGGGTTGTTTGGTTTTTTTTCAAGGTTTTAATGAAAAATTCGTTATTGATTTGAATGGGTTTTGTTTGAAGGTTGCATCAAACTCCTATGGTGTGTATAGTGTGTTTGCCATGCATTGTGGTTGAATGACATTCATTCATGTGAATGACAATTGCATGAATTTAATATGAAGGATTTAATGATATTTGTCATTGAGTTAACTAGATGAGTTATGTTTGAAGGTTCTAATGATATATATACCATTGAGTTCTATGGTGATTGTTTAAAGGTTGAATTAAACTCATATGGTGTGCCTAGTGTGCTTGTTCATGCATCATGGTTGAGTGACATTCACTCATGTATGATGATTGTATAGGCTTTTTTATTGTGAAAATTAGTGCACAAGAGCATTAAACACTCCATAGTGGTTAGGTACATATTAGCTATGCACCACGACTTGTATTTGATTATATGGCATTTGTATTTAGGATATAATAACACATAATTATGTTGTAAATATTTGTTTAAAATTAATAATGTTGTATATGTGATTAATTTGTATGGGTTTTGTATGAAAATTACATAACTAATCTACATTTAACCTTTAGAGAGTGTTTTGTGTTCTTGTGACATAGCATAAAACTCCTATAGTGTGCTTAGTGCGCTTATTCACGAATGATAATGATACTAATTTTGAGTGTGATGTTGAATCTTATGTTCTAATGGAATATGTCATATATAGTGTCCATTAGGTTGAATGGCATAAATGACATAGCATCCTATAATTGTTATAGATTTTATGTTAAACTTGCATCATGACTAGTGATTGTAAAAATCCCATGCTTAGTGTGCTTATTCATGGATGATAATGATATAAATTTTTGAGTGAAGGTTCTAATGACATATATGAATTTTTCTTGTACATGCATCATGGTTGAGTGACATGGCAATGATTATAGTTCTTGCATGCGAGATCTACAGATATATTGTTGAGTTGTATTATGGGCTTGATTTGAAGGTACTAATGACATATATTCCATTGAGTTGTATAGGTTTTTATTTGAAGGTACTAATAAGTTATATTACATTAATTGAATGATATATATAACATAACATTCTACTATTGTTATTTCTTTTATGTGAAGTGTGCATCAAGATCTTATGGTGTGCCTAAAGTTCGTATTCATCAATTATGGTTAGTGATATATATTCATTGTCGTGCATAATGATGATACAAATTTTGTGTAAACGGTCAAATGATGAAATATCCTTGTTTAGTTTGTCAACTGTATTTTTGAGTTTTACCTAAGTTTGAATTGTTGTTCAAGTGCTTCCAAAATAATGCATGAATGGAGTTGGAAGAAAATTACAAGAATTTCATAAAGCCATTTGTATAGCAGAATACATTCAATGGAAGGGTCATTAATGACCAACATTGTAAGGCACTGTCATTAATACCAGCCAGTATACAAATTACAACCATATGTGCCTTATATGCCAATCTTCTCATATCACTGTTAGCAATAGAGAGTACCAAATCCTCTGTAAATATCTTTCAGAAGATGCGCCAAGTCCTAGATAGCACCTGAACTGTGACCATGAATCACCTACAGAAACACACACTCGTATTTGGTCGTGTCACAAGGAAAATACTCCCTTACACCTTCCATGAATACAGGCAATGCCGAAATCATTCCTTCATGAGCTGATGAGAATCCTCGCCGATGAAAGCTTCCATGAATACAGGCCATGTCGAAATCATTCCTTCGTGAACTGATGAGAATCCTCGCTGATGAAGAGAGTGCATATGTGTTAAGTGTAGGTTCGCAATCACAAGGTGTGGAAGCTGTTTGCATAGGCATGGGAAAACCAAAGGAATTCTAATGTTTCCTCTTCAATAATTCAATATTGTCTTTCCCCAATTATAAGTGGCTCGTAACCTTATTATGTCTTTCCCCAGGTAGAAATCCACAATTATTTTAGGGAAAATACCTTCCCTTCAACTTTATTGAGCTTGCAATATCAACCAAGGTATAGTAATCACTAGCTGAAAACTAATATAGCTGAGAACCCCACAAATATTATATCGATATGATATAATTCCTAGAATTTAGCCTTCTTAATGTTTATCGGCTCTATTCAATAATCTCCGCAATACTCATCAAGCCATGACCTTAGAATATCGATTTGCTACTGTTTAACAAAATGGCAATTGCAATGCGCAAAAATAAATATTTTTTTTTTAGATTGATACCAATTACTTTAGGTCTATCAATAACTTATTTCAACAAATTTGTCTTCAAAGGAGACCACAAATTTGGTCCAGCTGTGAACTCCGTTGTGAATCCACTCCCAGGAAGAGTTAGATTTCCGTCCAACTCTTCTATCAACTCTTGAAGGTTTTTGTCTCCAGATTTTATAAGTCGTTTATCAAATCAAAGCATGCCCTTGATACAACTCCAGGACCTTATAAAGTCTCCAGGAAACCTCATCGTATGCATATTTTATTTATATTTTGATAACTTAATAAAAATCAATTTAATTAGATCCACCTTAAAAAATTTCAACAAATTTGTCTTCAAAGGAGACCACAAATTTGGTCCAGCTGTGAACTCCATTGTGAATCCACTCCCAGGAAGAGTTAGATTTTCATCCATCTCTTCTATCAACTCTTGAAGGTTTTTGTCTCCAGATTTTATAAGTCGTTTATCAAATCAAAGCATGCCCTTGATACAACTCCAGGACCTTATAAAGCCCTCCAGGAAACGTTATCGTATGAATATTTTATTTATATTTTGATAACTTAATAAAAATCAATTTAATTAAATGACACCTTAAAAAATTGGGGATATTATAGTCTTCCCGGCCCAAACATTGCTTTTCCTCAAGCAATTCTTTGTTGCACCACTAGGATCCCCCAAACTAGCCATATGAAAAACATTACATCACTCCACTGCTCCAGTTTGATGTAACCAGCAGTGCCGAACTCTGCAACTCTGTTATCTTGAAGCATTTCCACTACCAAGCTGATTGATGGATCCCAAATCATCACACTCTCATGCCAATGAAAATCGAGGGGTAGAAGTCCCTTATCATGCCAACAACGCCCAATGTCCATCCAAGTTTGTATGGGTTCCCAAGGATGGGAACAATGATCATCCTAGCGCATAATCAGTTGTGATAATATACCATATGATGCTGTTGTATATGAGGACAACATCTATTCGACTGAGAACCTCACTCCAAGGGAAGCAATAAGTATCTTCAATGACAATGGATAATGGGAGTTCATCAATAAGCCAACCTCCAATAAGAGAAAGATAATACAATCCTTTCCCACTCCTCCAATCAGCTGATGTCCCTGAAATCTTTGTGGTGTCGTCATCCCATGCATCAAGGCTCAGTTGAGACTTATCCACTCCAAGTAAATGCCACACAACTTCACACTTAATCAAAGCTGAGTCACTAATGCCCTCATCCATGTTCACTCCTTTACAGGCTGGTCCAAAAAAAGTAAGCTCTACCATGAAAGCCTCTAGGAGAAATAACTCCTCAAACTCTCCACAAATGACCAAAGGTTCATCCAAGACACTTATGCTTCCCTCTACACATGTAGGTATAACACTAGTGGCTGACCCACCAAGTTTGTGCTCGGCTATTCCATCTTCCTCTATGATTTGAGCCTTCATTGGATTCTCTAAAAGAGGAAACTCATGAACCTCATAATGTATACAAACAAAATTTTCCGAACTACTTCTTACCATGTAATGTCTCCTTTTTAGCCAATGATTGCTTCTGCACGTTTAGCCTATTCTTGGCCCTCGTAGGCTAATGAGCATGGTTAGGGGGTCGATGGTGGCAGATATGTAGTCAGTGGATGATCTCCTAGGTTCATTTGGATTGGAGAAATAAGGGAGATAATAATTAATTTAATATTATATAGAGTTATCTCATTATTCTATATTTTAAAGATGACTTTATATTTTATTAAATTAATAAAGTGACTAAATAAAATAATCTTAAAGTCACTTAAACAATTAAATAATATTTTAATATTATTTCTAGAAGCTTCTTGAAGATGGATTTAAAAAGTATAAAAGAAGATCAAGCCAAGCTTCATGGGCATCCAGGAATTGATATTTGTATTGTTGAGTTTTGTGGAGCTTAGGGCTTCTGCAGTTTTTTTACATGGGCCTTTGGGAACGAAAACTCCCATTGATTGCACAATTTTGAGGCTGTGAAACTATCAGCTGAATTATTGCCAAAAGGGTGGGCTTCATTCAAAGGTCCAATTTGTGCTTCTGCAGTTTTTTTACATGGGCCTTTGGGAACGAAAACTTCCATTGATTGCACAATTTTGAGGCTGTGAAACTATCAGCTGAATTATTGCCAAAAGGGTGGGCTTCATTCAAAGGTCCAATTTGTGCTTCTGCAGTTTTTTACATGGGCCTTTGGGAACGAAAACTCCCATTGATTGCACAATTTTGAGGCTGTGAAACTATCAGCTGAATTATTGCCAAAAGGGTGGGCTTCATTCCAAGGTCCAATTTGTGCTTCTGCAGTTTTTTAACATGGGCCTTTGGGAACGAAAACTCCCATTGATTGCACAATTTTGAGGCTGTGAAACTATCAGCTGAATTATTGCCAAAAGGGTGGGCTTCATTCAAATGTCCAATTTGTGCTACATTGGAGGTCTTACAAATTTTTCATTAGAGCTTATTTTCAGCCATTGAAGGGGGTTCAATCTGCATATTCATACTCAGATTTTGGTTCGTTTTGGCACCTCCTTGCATCCGAATTTTGTGGGCATTGGCTCAGACTCTTTGTAGCTGCTTGGAGATCATTTTAGGAACAAATTGAGGGAGTTTCAAGGCTGCATTTATTAATTCATCAGGTCTGATATGCTACAGCAAGGGCACCATTGGCAAGACATATCTATTCATATCTTCATATTGAGGCATCCAGTGGTTGTGGGTATTTGAGCAACTACACAACAATCAATTCAAGTGCTTAAGAAGGGTGATTAAGTGTTGCATTTATTTATTGTTTGATCTACATCACTAAGGCAGGGGCGGCCAGCTTCAAGGAGGGCGGTTTCACCTTTGGAGGTCTCTAAAATTCCAAGGAAATTCCGAGATTTTCTCCATTTGATTTTCTTCTCATTGCCACCATAAAAATCAGGTTTTACTTGTTATTTCCATTGTATATGCATGATTATAAGTCTGAATATTAATCTGTAGTAACGGCAGCCATTAGAGCTTGGATAGGGATTCATTGCATTGCAAAATAATTCCCGATTTCATATATAATCAGTTTGTAATCTGCGCTATTGTATGCACAATCAAAGAGGATTAGTCTGAAGCAAATTTGAAGTTGTATGTGAATTGTTTGA
The DNA here is from genome assembly GCF_030272615.1 of Cryptomeria japonica. NCBI lineage: Eukaryota > Viridiplantae > Streptophyta > Pinopsida > Cupressales > Cupressaceae > Cryptomeria > Cryptomeria japonica. Next base: position 673,881,861 of record NC_081409.1, on the reverse strand, counting down.
CTAAATGTTCGTTTCAGATTTAGACACTTATGTGTCTTGAAAACATTGTATATTGTTGCATAACTTTCTTATTATCATTTAGTCAATTTGCATCATTGGTGAACCTTCCAAAACATCATTTGGTATCTAACAAACCACAAACAAAGCAATCAGAAATTTATAACAGCAGTTTAAAGGGTTGAGGGACAATTGTTTGACAATATTCCTTGAGTCCAAATTCAACATTTTCAGACATATATCAGCAAGGGATATTACAGTGGTATCAGAGCCAAGATTCTGCCATCCTGTCGGGTAGATTGGACATTGTTGTTGGTTCGATTATTTTCCAATTTTAATGGTCAGGACCAAAATTAGAATAACTAAGGGATTTGATTTTTGCTTGATAAGTTGGAAATTGTAAAGAGATCTATTTCCAGAATTGCAATTACAGGCTCCTCATTTCCTGCATTGCATTTCCAATAAAATTGTTGTTTTGAGATCATCTGTAAGAGGGAATAATTGTATGAAGCTATCACATACTGTGTTCAAGAGATTTGCGTTGAAGAATTGTATGACAACTGTTTGTTATAATGACAATTAGCTGCAGAATCTCTTTGCATTGTTCAGTCCCTAGCATTTTCAGTCTCTTGAATTCTGGAATTTGTTGTAACAGCTCATTGACTAGATGCCCTTCATTGGAAAGATAGAATATTGCATTGCATCTTTTGTCAATAATGGGTTTTGGAAATTGCATTCAAACTGCTTATAGAAATGCCTATGCTCTGTAGCTTCATATTTGCAAGAGATTTTCAGTCATCTCATAATCTGGAAAAATCAATAAAAACATTCTATTTAACTTCTAATTCAGTCTTGAGGTCATTGCAAAAGGAATATATTATTTGATGATATCATTATATGCCAGCAAAAGTTATAGACAACAGAAATGAAATTCCAGGTACTCAAAATCGGTTTGCCAAAAACAAGAAGTGGTTGGCTTATAGATTGGAAAAGAAGTTTGATGGGATGATTGATATGATGTCACGCTTACTAGCAAAGATGGATCAACAAGTAGCTCAGAATCATCATATACATCAGCATAACAACACGATTGAAAGCAGTGGAGTCAATGGGAACAATGGCAACGACGAGGGAGAAAGGACAACCCATCACGCTGCAATCACTAGAGGATCAGCCTCTAGACCTCTTTTCCCTACCTTTACACAGAGAAGAACAACCACAGGTTGTGGTTGTAGTACCATTTGGTGATGATGCGAGGCAAGCTTACATGGAGTATAATACTCTTCCTCCCGATCTTAGAGAACAATAGACTTTTGATCAGTTCATGAATCATAGGAGGAGGAGGAATGGTGGAAGGTATGATCAACAAGCTCTTGGGAAGATTACATTGGCCCACTTCGATAGAAGTAGGGTATGTAAAAATGTATATGATGAAATTGATAGACATGCTTGATTTGAATCAAGAAGACATTAGAACAACCTTGGGTGATGATTTGTCTACATCAATACTTACAAAAAGTTTCACCAGAGGTTATGGGAGTGACCTTGGGTATTGGCACTCAAGATACTAGTGCCACGAATGAAGATTCCATGGTGAATATGTCCCTTAGCACTTCTAATTTTTATGACAGCAGTTATGATACCTTGCGTCCACATGGGTCAGCAGCGTCTACATATATGTAGGACACTATTCTTGAGTTGTCACATGGTAGTACTCAAAAATTGGGTACTAATGACTCATTGTATGATGGGGATTCATGTCATGATGAGTTTGATTTTTCAAATCAGACCTTAGAAAATAAGTTTGAAGATTCAATTGTTGGCATGGAGCTCTAGGATCGCGAGTTAGATGGACATGCAGATACATTGGAGGTAGAAGTAGGTGAAGATACTGTCATACCAACAACTTCTACTTTGCCAGTTGAGTCATCTGCTGAGGTACACATTATACTTCCCATGAGATGAGTGATGCTGATTCAGACTCATTTCACAATGCAAATTTTGAGTTAGAGAGCTCGTTTGAGAGTGCTCATCATCATTTGATTGGGCAACTTGAGGTGGATGTGAAAGTTGATCCTATACTCAGTGGAGCAGCCACTAGTGTTTTGATTACACATGATGAAGGTGACACATTACAATGGCATGATGTCATTACTGATTTGTTTGAGGACAGCGGCGTTATGCACGATCATTCTCATGAGATAGGAAGCTTGTGATTATGAGAAAGCCAATACTATGATATCACCCATTGATGACAGCCCTACACCTATTGATAAACATGAAGATATCAAGCATATGAGAGCTGGTTTGGTATACTTTGGCATTGAAGAGGTAAAGAGGTCTGAACAGATGAACGAAGAATGGTTGCAAAAAGCCAAAAAGGCTAAATTAGTGGCTGCCAATGCAAGACAGCATCTTTAGGAAGTCATAAGGAAGGTCAATCTCATCAACATAGCAAGGCACAAAAGGATGCATAGCATTAGAAGACCCTTATTTCAAAGAGAAGATGAATCTGAAAATGCACTTTGTTCTAATAACAACGATGAAATTGATGAGTTTGGTCTATTAAAGGACTTGGTAAAGATTCCAAACATGAAGAAACAAGAACAGTTTGGGGTTTCTTCATGTGGGGTTTTTACAAATAGATTGAGGGTCATCTTTGGACAGTTCAGTTAGAGAGAAGACAAAAGGGAATTGGAGCAGAGTCTTCTCATGATGATTTGTAGGTTATCAAAGAAGGTACAGGAATAATGAAGTCAGATTATTTGAACCTTCTTTCAGACAAAGATACCCTTAGCCTTGTTGGGATGTATTCAGATGCTTTGATGAGGAAAGGAGAGAAGTTGATAAGCTCTCTTAAGAACTTGAGGTTGTTAGGGATTTTTGGTGAGTATTCAGTTGGCACTTCAGGATTCCCAAAGATATGTTGATGAGCTTTGTTCAGAGTTGAGTTTGGCTAGATGCACATCATTTATACCAGAGTCTCATTCATGTAGGACAACTAGAACACTCGTTGATGGTAATAGCATGAGTATTCACACTCAGGAAATGGGTGTCATGGGTAATTCAAGCATTAGATTCTACATTGGCACTATAGAGATTGTCATTGGACAACTTCAACAGGAGGAGATGATTTCCTCTAGGACTTGTACGTGGGATGATGGTGTCGATTCAGCTTCTGTCCAGGGAGTAGATGGCATTCATGATGATAATCCTCTCTCAGAGTTAGATAATGCTCACACTCTTGACTTCCGTCTTGAGATGAACATTGATAGTAGTGTTTGGGATCCTTCTAGTACATGGGGATTTCAAACAGGACTTGCAAAGGAAACTTCAGAAGTGTACATGGTGAGGAGAGCGTACAACTTTACATTTGATCCTCATTTACATGATTCATTTCAGATGCATAGTTCAGTAGCGCATATGATGGACAGCTTGTATGATAGCTCGCTTTGCGCAGGGATTGGAAACAAATATGGTCGGTCTTCTGAGTTGCTTCCTTTTGAGGTTCATACTTCTGTGACACCTGATAGTGAGATTGAGTTGATTCAGCAAATCCAGTTAGTTGTGCTAATGCTGGTGTTACAGGAGCTATTTGGTTATAGCAGGGGCATTACACATACCTATCCTTGGGATCCTAGTGGGGAAGAGTTTTCTTTGCAGCCGAGATTCCTTGGGGACAAGCAATTTCAAGGAGGGCAGACTATAATGTCCCCTTTTTAGCTAATGATTGCTTTTGGACATTTAGCCTATTCTTGGTCCTCGTAGGCTAATGAGCATGGTCAGGGGGTCGATGGTGGTAGATATCTAGTCAGTGGATGATCTCTTGGGTTCAGTTGGATTGGAGAAATAAGGGAGATAATATTATATAGAATTATCTCATTATTTTATATTTTAAAGATGACTTTATATTTTATTAAATTAATAAAGTGACTAAATAAAATAATCTCAAAGTCACTTAAACAATTAAATAATATCTAGAAGCTTCTTGAAGATGGATTGAAAAAAGTCTAAAAGAAGATCAAGCCAAGCTCCATGGGCATCTAGGAATTGATATTTGCATTGTTGAGTTTTGTGGAGCTTAGGGCTTCCGTAGTTTTTCTACATGGGTCTTTGAGAACAAAAAACTCCCATTGATTGCGCAATTTTGAGGCTGTGAAACTATCAGCTGAATTATTGCCAAAAGGGTTGGCTTCATTCAAAGGTCCAATTTGTGCTACATTGGAGGTCTTACAGATTTTTCATTAGAGCTTATTTTCAGCCATTGAAGGGGGTTCAATCTGCATATTCATACTCAGATTTTGGTTCGTTTTGGCACCTCCTTGCATCCAAATTTTGTGGGCATTGGCTCAGACTCTTCGTAGCTGCTTGGAGATCATTTTAGAAACAAATTGGGGGAGTTTCAAGGCTGCATTTATTAATTCATCAGGTCTGATATGCTACAGCAAGGGCACCATTGGCAAGACATATCTTCATATTGAGGCATCTAGTGGTTGTGGGTATTTGAGCAACTACACAACAATCAATTCAAGTGCTTAAGAAGGTTGATTAAGTGTTGCATTTATTTATTGTTTGATCTCCATCACTAAGGCAGGGGCAGCCAGCTTCAAGGAGGGTGATTTCACCTTTGGAGATGTCTAAAATTCTAAGGAAATTCTGAGATCTTCTCTATTTGATTTTCTGCTCATTGCCACCATAAAATTCAGGTTTTACTTGTTGCTTCCATTGTATATGCATGATTATAAGTCTGAATATTAATCTGAAGTAACGACAGCCATTTAGAGCTTGGATAGGGATTCTTGCATTGCAAAATAGTTCCTGATTTCATATATAATCAGTTTGTAATCTTCGCTATTGTACGCTCGATCAAAGAGGATTAGTCTGAAGCAAATCTGAAGTTGTATGTGAATTGTTTAAATAAATGTCCCTTTCAGATTTAGACGCTTATGTGCCTTGAAAACATTGTATATTGTTGCATAACTTTCTTATTATCATTTAGTCAATTTGCATCATTGGAGAACCTTCAAAATCATCATTTGGTATCTAACAAACCACAAACAAAGCAATCAGAAATTTATAACAGCAGGTTAAAGGGATTGAAGGACTATTGTTCGACAATATTCCTTGAGTCCAAATTCAACATTTTCAGACATATATTAGTAGCAAGGGATATTATAGTAGATCATCCATTGACTAGATATCTGCCACCATCGACCCCCTAACCATGCTCATTAGCTTACGATGGCCAGGAATAGGCTAAACATCCATAAGTAGGCTAAAAATCCAGAAATTAGCCTACGATGGCTAGGAATAGGCTAAACATCCATAGGCTAAAAATCCAGAAATTAGCCTACGATGGCTAGGAATAGGCTAAACATCCATAAGTAGGCTAAAGATCCAGAAGTACGCCAAAAGCCCGGACTTGTGGTGAATGGCGCCCAGTGGCATTAAGAGTGGGGTTTCCGTCCCACTAGAGTGCCAGCACAGGCCAGCTCCCTCGTGGACACGTGGCTGCCCGATCATGGGTGGGTCCCAGCCCTGCGTACACGCCCAACGGGAATTCGCACCACCGCAGCATTTAGGCTAGGACATCACAGCCCACCACACTTCGTGGGGCTCGACCTCGAGACCTCGGCTTTGATACCAAGCAAGGCCACCACTACTCCAAAAGCCAGGACTTGTGGTGAATGGCGTCCAATGGCATTGAGAGTGGGGTTTCCATCCCACCCGAGTGCCAGCCAGGCCAGCCCCCTCGTGGACACCTGGCTGCCCGAACGTGGGTGGGTCCTAGCCTTGGGTACACGCCCAGCGGGAATCCACACCACCGCAACATTTGGGCGGGACTTTTGTTGCCAAGCGAAAAATCAGAATGGCAGTCATACCTTTCCGTAGTGTCCTCAAGAGCTTAAACACTCCTTTCTTCTTTGTTGAAGGTTCTTCATCTAGTGCTGCACCAAGATATGTCTGTAACTGAAAATCACATGCTTCAAGCTTGATTCAAGCCTCCATCCTCTTGGCTGTCATGTTCATAGGTGCACCATTGATTTTTGTTGTGCCAAAGTGTGTACCACACCCAAAACCATTCTCCTCCAGGTTGTCAACTGAAGTACTGTTGTCAATGATTGAAAAATCTGAATTTTCTGAATTTTCTGAATTTAGGGCAGCATCATGCACCACTATCAGTTGATGGCCCAGAAGGAGTATAAACAATCTTTTCACCTTTGATCATAGTTTGAGCCTTCATTGTAACTTCTTCACTAAGAAGCTGCTCTTCAACAAAGGCTGGTCCAAAAGAAGTATCTAACTGAAAATGGTTGCAAACTAAATCCTCTTCTCTTTGAAGATCCTCCATCCCGTCTACTATTTTCTTATTTTCCTCTTCCTCAGGTGTGGCTGCAAGAGACGATTCATCTTCTTTTCTTCTTAATGTATTAAAATATATCTCATCAAGCTGGAGGCAATGATCTCTATCCAAAGTAGGTGTATATAATTTAATTTCATCACAACCAAAGCTTCATTGAATACTTGTAAAAATGCAAGAGATAGTTCTCCTTCAAGGCTTTTGTGTCCTCCTAGAGTCTTCCAAAAATAAGCTGCCAGCATCTTATGAGTGTCATCAACGTGAGCCAGGACAAGAATAATCATGTCTTTGTTTACCCTATTTGACCTTCCAAGTGATGTGATTCTTGAAAACTAACATCTTCAAACAAATGTTCTGACTTGCCTTCATCATCATGCCATTTAAAAACAGCTTCCTTCGTAACTTGTCTTCCACAAAACTCACGTTTTGAAGGTAGGTCAACATCATATTCAATCAAGGGAATATCGCCACAACAGAGAGTAGGATCATTTACCTCAAGCTCTTTTTCAACTGCTGATGCAAAATCAGACTGTGAGAAGTCTGAATTTTCATCTTTAACTTCATACTTATCAATCCATTCTTGAGTGGTCCTCAATGCAAGGCTCATGTGATGGCAAAGGACTACTGGTCACTTTCAGAAAATTAGAATCATGTGCATGCTTCTTCAAAGTGTCTTCATTGTACTTAATTGCATCTTTTTCCAGAGTAGGTTGTATCCCCATAAGTGCTGGTCTATGAGGTGTCCAGCTGGAAGACACATGTTTTCTTAGCTGCCTTAGTTGTCATAAAACTGATACATACCTGCACCTCCTTAGCTGTTATTTTATTTGCCTCCAACCAACCCCACAATGGTGAAGTACCCATGACAAACCAATTTCATTATCAAATTGTAGGACCTTCCTATTAGGCAATCTCCTAGTTTCTAAAATCAGCTCTCTTAGACAATATTGGTCATCTGATCTTAACAAGTATTTCTTAGTGTAATCATGTGTATGAAACAAGGAAAATCAATCTCACCGTAGACTATCATACCTCGCATGTAGCTGGAATCTGATAATTGGTTTGATTCTTGATTGTCCACACCCACATAAGGCTGAAGTGAACTTGTGAGCAGGGCTTCATCCTCCTTGGGGCTTCCACATGTTTGGCTGAGAGTCCAAACTTCGAGGCTTGTTGACTGATTCTCATCTTTTCCTTGAACAATAGTAGGCTGCAAGTCACAAGCAAGTGATTCCTCTTTCTTTTCCATCCTCTCTTCAATAGTCCTGGTTTCTAGTAGGTGGTATATGAGATTTTTTTTGTAATCTGTGCATAGAATTGTTATCGTCTAAGTTGCAGAATTCGGGAATTCAAGTAATTTCCTTTGTATCATTCCTCTACATTTTACCAGCTTCTTCTTGTCACTCAGTGTGTTAGAAATATTTTCTTGTAGAATGGGTGTACATGCTGCTGGGCTCTCCTTAGCCATCGCAATTTTGATCTCCTAGTCATTGAGTGATACATGTCCTTTGCTGTCGTTTGATATCTGTGACTTTTTCAGTTCTGACTTTCCTGTGTTTGTTTTGGTCAAGATTTACTGTGATTGGTCTCTCTTCAACTCCTTTAACATAATCTGTTTCTCGTTCAAATGGATTCCCTTTGGACCGTTTCTTATTTATTTTGTCATGTGTCCTCCATTGTCTTCAACAATCTTTACTTCTTTCTTTCTTTTTTTGCCAATCTCTCATACCTGTTATCTCATAATCCTCTTTGGACCGTTTCTTAAATGGGTATCATACTTTGTTAAGTGCTGGCCAATTGCTTATTGTTCTTGTTCATCTTTGACATCTTGCAAGTCAAAGTAACTAGTGCAGGGAGTCTGGAAAATGTTCAACACACCCGCTCCACATAATGATAGAAATCTGCCATGTGCTCTCTTATATTTATAGACAAATCTCTTTAGTACTTTTCTTGCAACTGTTGATCCTCCTGCTACACATAAAACTTTTCTCCCCTAAGAAGGCTGTTGTCTCCTAATTGGTTTCCTCTATTCCAATGAATCTAAAATACAGTTAAATAATTGTCAATGAAATGCCTGCCAAGAACAATGCAGAGTTGAATTTTTTTCTACACCAGCATCTATTCAAAGTATAGATAGGCGCTCCTTCCCCTCAAAGGGTTGCTTTCAAAAAATAGAAATTCCTCCAAAAATATCTTCTATGGTAGATTAAAAGAATAAGTTTCTGGTCATTGAAGATCCTACAAATTTATAGGAGCTTTCCTTGGCCTGAGAACTACTCCTCATATAAAGAAATAGATGAGATCTTTCAAGAGTGAACTGTTGACGTGTTTTTTTGACAGCGTTGAACACATAATAAAGTTGCCTAACGGTCACTTCACTCTCTCTTGATGAAAGTACGATTGTATGCTAAGATTGTTGTGAGTTCAAACAATCGACTCCAAGGTTCCTTTTCGCAATGGATGTGACTGAGTTGGTTGATGTGATATACTAGTAATCCAAGGGGACTTACACACACATTCAAAGAAGATTAAACAATTTCGCAACTTTCAAGGAATTTACTCACGAATGATTTAGCAATGAAAGGCTTGTTTTTAGGATTTTTCAACTTAAAATATGTGGAAAGTAAATGGGAAGGATTTAGAAACGCTATTCTAATCTAATCTAAATCTAATAACAAGGAGACAGGGATTGCTTAAGTGAAACCAAACCACACTTTGCTTCACCACTTCGAGACAACTACACAAAGGCGGTGCAATCTTCAAAGGTTGTGCAAGAGTTTTTCATACCACCAATGGACACCATCATAGAACAATATCCACCTGATGATTGAATTTAAGTTCACACATATAAAAGGCTCAGACTAATCTTACAAAGTTAGTAACAATCAACTACTAACAAAAGGTATGAGCAATGGTTTGCACTATAAACAATCTCATCAAATCCCGTTCATCTAACAACTTGAAAGCAAATCTAATCTAAGTGAAGAGAGTGAGACCATGCAAGTCATAAAACAACACAAGTATACACCATCAAATTGAACAATGTATTAAGTTAATTGCTTCAAAACTTATTGCAACAATCTCAAAAAGCAATTTCTCCTCCTCTACAAATGAGGGGGGTCACCCTTTTATATAGGCTTCATGCCTTGGCTACATGCAAAACCCTAACTAGGTCTTTTCTCTAAAAGATTCCCCACACATGATTCAACAAGGTGGGAATCTACAATAAATGCCCATGATGCCCATATACAATTAATTCCAGCACATCCAAAATGCATTAAATGCACCATTCTCTACTAAATTTGCCTAACATGCAATGAATATTCCCTCCATGCAAAATTGCCCCATCATGTCATAAATGCACCATCAAATCTATATGCGACGACTGCATGCAAAAGGAATCTGCCATAATGCTTCAAATGTGATGGCTGCATGCAAAAGATGCTCCATTAATCCTTCATGTGTTGACCCGACTACCTCTTAGTCAAAATATTCCAGCACTAAGTATGCCAATATGTCTCGGTCAAAAGATCCTCGTCTAAAAATGGACGACCATTATCTCGTTCATTTATGGCATATGCAATGAATTTGGCGATGACGACCTTTAATTCTCCTACGAAGACACTTGGCATGCTCTCTATCTGGAACTCCGTCAAAGAAATTTTTTCTTCATTCTTGGATAGAAAACTTTCCCATTCTACTACCATTTCTCGTGTCCTCAACATAGTGCTGGAAAAGGAAGAAACATTCTCAAAGTGGGCTTTGGAAAATGCTCCCACAAAGAAGAATTCATGCAACTGAGCCCTTAGAAATTTTTCTGTCACTCCGCCTTCATTCAACTTCCTCGCAAACAATGTCTCAACTGTGTTGAGAATTTCCTCCCGCACCTTCCTGATTGAGTCTTTCAAGGTCAAAGACTCTTGTTGAATCTCTCAAAGGTCTCCCTTCTAGTGCAGACGACACAAAACCACTGCAGGAAGTCATAAACTTCGTTCTCTTGGATCACCTTCCCATCCATTAGTGTTTGCTTTGGGACTTTCATCAAGGCTCTGAGTCGTGAAATGGTCAGGTCCTGATAAATGTGAATATTTTCCCATGCACCATCCGCAACTTCCAGCCGGTTCAAGAGGGCAACAAGTGTAGAATGAAGGCTAGCTAAGTCTTTAATGAATTTCCCGGCTGTGTTGAAAACATCCTTTATCCACTCCTTTGAATGTTGGGCAATCTTCCTAACCTCTTCAGCTTCATTAATGGACTCCTTAGGAAGAGAAGAGGGAGGAATAAAAAACGGATCCTCTTCCCTGAGTGGGTGTTTGAAACTTTTAATATACTCGTACAAGGCCCTGTTTTCACTTTTTAGCTTTTTGCACTTTGCCTTCATCTTTTGCATCTTTTCTGTCATGGCCAAGGATGACCCTTCAAAGTCTTCTATTATTTTTATTGTGGAAGCACACCCTAAATCAATTTCTCTAATTACAAGCCATCTGGCGTGATCTCATTTCTGTCCTTATCTAGTGCAGGCTCGGCTATGTGCAAAGTTCTAGATCCAGATACATCCCTTGTGACCTTGGAGAACTTCTGGGCAACCTTCTTCTCTGTTGGTTTATCCATCCTCTTCAAAAGTTCTTCCAACTCCTATGTTGTATCTATTTCCCTCTCTGGTTCTTTTATTAATCTGTCTATCAGCCAATCTGGAGCAGTTGTCAACTGATCCTGAAATTCCATATGTTCCTGCTCCTATGAAGCCTCTTCCATCTCTCCAAGGATTGTTTCTACAAAACTATCTTGATAAGGCTCCTCTTGATGGGGAGGAAGTTCTTGCCTTTGAAATTTTGGTTGAGTAGGCCTATGCACAACACTGATGCTAAGAACATCCCGTGCTAGGGCATTGTCAAAAACATTATCTTGAGGCACCCTAAATCAATTTCTCTAATTACAAGCCATCTGGCGTGATCTCATTTCTGTCCTTATCTAGTGCAGGCTCGGCTATGTGCAAAGTTCTAGATCCAGATACATCCCTTGTGACCTTGGAGAACTTCTGGGCAACCTTCTTCTCTGTTGGTTTATCCATCCTCTTCAAAAGTTCTTCCAACTCCTATGTTGTATCTATTTCCCTCTCTGGTTCTTTTATTAATCTGTCTATCAGCCAATCTGGAGCAGTTGTCAACTGATCCTGAAATTCCATATGTTCCTGCTCCTATGAAGCCTCTTCCATCTCTCCAAGGATTGTTTCTACAAAACTATCTTGATAAGGCTCCTCTTGATGGGGAGGAAGTTCTTGCCTTTGAAATTCTGGTTGAGTAGGCCTATGCACAACACTGATGCTAAGAACATCCTGTGCTAGGGCATTGTCAAAAACATTATCTTGAGGCTGATTTCCCGAAGTCCCTTGTGCAAACATTTCCACTTCTCGTACACTGGAAGATCAAGCCGGAGATTGGACCCCTTTTGCTCTTACTCTTTTCTGTTGTGGTTTTTCTTGGTGGATTTCTTGTTGAATATCTGGTTGGACCTCCGGTTGAACATTTGGTCGAACCTCCTTCCTTTTCCTTATCCTTTGCTTCTGTGGGCCACTCTTTCTGTCACTAGGTCCAGCTCTTCCCTACAAAATTTCTCCTTCTTTAGCTTGGGCATGTGACGATCCCTTTGTAGCATCATTGTGGGAATCCAGATTTCCCATTAACTGGTAGCTTAAGCTAATATTCCTTTAGCACCCTCACATGTCAATCAACCCATTGCCTAGTGAACTTCAGAATTGGCCTAGCTAAAATGTCTAAGTCATCCACTTCGGGTTTTGACCAATTTGGCAACTGGATGGGCTGGTACTTGACCTTTCCAAACTCCAGTTGCATTACGTTTGCATTCTCTTTCACTTGATCTGGGACTTGTACTATTTCATCGATCCTAATCATCTTGAGGGGTAGTCTGCAAAATTTTCTTCCCAACCTTAAGGTCATCCTTGGCACTAGTGCAAAAATTTTCGAGGTAAAACTTATGCACAAACTTCAACCTTCCAAATTTTATGATATGAATCAAAGTAGGATCTGGATGTGTAGAATGGTAACTGGTAGAATGCCAATCCCTCTGCTGCCTTTTCAATTGCCGCTAGGTTCGGGCACAACTCTATATAATCGCCCAAGACAATTGGGAATTCTACAGACAACTTTATCTTCTTCTTTTGGATTTGGTCATATGCTGTCAACTGTTTGAGAGCTCCAGCAACACCAATTTGTCCGAGGGATATCTTGGCAGCTTGTATGGCTGGTAGGAAAATCCCTGTGTCCTGATATAAGTAAACTTTGGAAACTGCAAGAACACGGCTCCAAACGTTTGCACCAATGCCCTGGCTTTTGGTGACACCCTTGTATGGAGCTCATTTTGCATCAACCTAGTTAATTACATGGTAAAGGTGTCATTCACCAATTTGAATGAACTAGTATTGTGTAGGTGCAGGTGGGGATAGCATTCATGGACCTTCAATTGTGCAGGTCCACATCCCATGGGCCCACTTCTTGGCAAACCATCAAAGCCACCAATCCTTGTGAGTGAATAAATCACATAGGATTTCATGTAGAAGGATTGGGTCCTCTTTACTTTAAGATCCTTAAACTGTTCATGCACACAATGGCTGATTAACTTGGCCGAACCCACTAATCCATTGGCATTCATGACTTCGCTAATGAAGAAAAACATCCAGGTTTCAAAGTTGATGGCTTGCGGACACCTTGTAATTTTTCTCAACATCATCAATAAATCCACATATTCTTGTTTGAATTCAAAAACAGTGAGCTGCTTGGGGGCATCTTTGAAATGTGGGGTCTTGGCCTCTACATCCAATTCCTGTTGATTGTTTCAGCACATCTATCAGGACCTGCATCATATATTTCTTTTGCTTTTTCCTTAGTCCTGTAAGTAATGGAATGACCACCTAGAATTCCAAAGGTGTCCCCAATAGCTTCAACAGTTAGGTTGGCAAGGAGCTTTCCTCTTGTCGTCAGAATTGCCCTTCTTTCCGGATTGTAGTGTTTTGCGCATTCCAAGATTAATTCTGGACATGAATGGCTGGAGGAAAATCAGCTGCCGCAACAATTCCACTTCACAATTCTGGCAGCGGTAGGTGATGGAGTACGTCTGACTGTTCCAAACATCTTGATCTGGAAAGTAGCTAAGTTGAAAGTTCCAAGATCCGTGTCGCTGATCTCCTTCCACTTCGACACAATTTTAGACTTTGGAAGGAATCCCTTCATCTCATTTTTAATCCGTGCTTGCCTGGAAATAGTCGTTGCTTTGCTTGACTCTGCCATTCTTCCGCGATCAACTTTTGAAGAAATTCTTCAAGCCCGACTCTTGCTATTTCTCTCTAGCTTTAACCTTTTCTCCAAATTCGTGCGTGAGAAATGAATTGCATTTGCTTGATTAAATAGAATTCTTCCACCAACTTGCCAATTTGGCGAAATACCAAAAATTGGTAGTTGTTTTATTGACGCGTCATACTTTCCTCTTCAACATGCCATACAAACGGGTTCCACCTTTGTCATTGAGTTTTAAAATGGAATTTTCTATAAATGCCTTGAGTTATGCATCATAACTTGGAATATTCTTTTCTTTTGTTGCCAACTCGCTGATTTTTCCATTTTTTGAATTTTGAAGAAAGATTTATTTGAGATTTTGACTTTTATCTACTTGGCGAAAAACCCTAGGAGAGAGAAAACTTCAAGAGAGAAAATTTGATTCATGAAGAATTTTCTCGACATTTCAAATGTGCCTTGTTCTAGAGGAGATTTTTCATCAATTTTCAACATCTATTTTTTAGGAACTTTCCAAAATTAGGGTTCTAGGGTCTAAGAGAGAAAATTCTTTCACGAATCCAAATCTGATTTTTTTTGAAATTTGGATGAATTTTGATGCCCGAAAACGGATTTTTCAAAATTTTTTTCTGAGGTGATTTTCCTATTCAATTCATCCTCAACTTTCAATTTTCTTGCCATCGAATTCATCTTTCTTCCTTGGGCGCTAGAACTCACTGGTAGAGGAATTTTGATTTCTCATTTTTCCTTGACCCCTTGGGATTCATGCCCATCCTTGTCTTGGGCTCTAAATTGTTAGCATGGAGGAATATTCACCTCGGCTTAGTTTTCCATGACCCCCTTCATTTGGCACCCTCCATTCATCTTGGGCGCTAATTTCATAAAGTGAAGGAATTTGAAGTTTTAGCATTTTCCATGGTCCCCTCCATTTGGCGCCCTAGCACAAACTTGGGCACTATTTTGCTATCATTGAGGAATTCTTCCATCGTTTGACTTTCCTTGACATCTCCAATTTGGCGCCACTCTACACACTTGGGCGCTATTTGCACATCATGGAGGAAACTTAACTTTGAAGACTTTTCCTTGGCACCTCCTTTTTGGCTCCCTTGCACAAACTTGGGCGCTAAAACACCCTTGTGGAGGAATTTCAACTTATTAACTTTTTCCATGTCCCTCTTCATTTAGCGCCCTATAACCACCTTGGGCACTGTTTAGGCATGATGGTGGAAAAATATCAGATTTGGTAGAGCAATCGAATGAATCAATTTCATTATTAAATGGGTTTATATACAAAATATGGTGGCGAACAAAGTGCTTGGAATAGCACTCACACGGTTCACACAAATAACAAACTATCACACATAACCCAAACAAACAATAACAAATAATAACAAACCATAATTCCCACCCACTCGAAGGCCCCGCCTTTCCACCCACCCACCTTATTCTAGCGTATTCTAGTAGTCATATCAATGAACTGATTAATTAAGCCGAACTCGAACTAAGATTCAACAGTAGAATAGTAGGGGCCTTATTCTATCTTATTCACTTATTCTAGCAAGCCGATTAATAAAGTATTGTAGCTTAAGATTAATTAACTTGCTAGAGTAAGGGAAAGCCCCCTACTATTTTAAGGGCTATCTTTGTTTTGCCAATAAAGTGTAATTCAATGCATTGCAGAAATAATAGACATGACAGAATACATCATGACAGAATATAAAGGAACTCAGATCTTCATTGATTCATAATAATGTCAGTACAATGACAATGACCATACTAACTCCGTCTCCATGACCAAGGACTCGCTAATATATAAAGGTGACCGGTCAGTTACCCGGTGTCAACTGTCGACAACCGACGGGTTAACTGCCGTCATTAACTCTAATTACATTAAATGTCTTATTGCTTAATTACCCGACAACATCATCCCCCCCAAAAAGAAATGTCGTCTCCGGATGACAGACAACAAAATGGGAATGATATGCCTACAACAGATAACAACTACGAACGCCACAAAATAACAACTACACACAGACTACTGAGGGGGTAAGGGAGGCATCCCTGATGGTGGAGGGGCTGGGGCTGCTACTGCCAACTGCTCCTGAAGCTGTATCACCTGGTCGGTCTGGTATCGGAGGTCCTGCTCAGCCTGCAACTGCTGCTCCCGAGAACTCCTCACTCGAAACACTGCCTCCATCAATTCCTGATGCTTCGCCTCCAACTCGGCTGCCAGGGTAGTGTTGTGACGTTTTCACACATCGCCCCATTGCAAATGGGGACCCTTGTTTTTTTTTGTTTTTTAGGGTTTGTTTTTTGGTCTTTTAGGGTTTTGTTAGTTAGCCTTTGCATTTTGAGTGTCGCCCAGGTGATCACATGGATAAGCAAGTCCGGCTTGAGTGATGTCTTGATCTTGAAATTTGGCTAAGTCTGGAATGTCCTGAAAATTTGGCTAAGTCTGAATGTCCTGATCCTGAAATTTGGCTAAGTCTGGAATGTCCTGATCTTGAATTTGACTAAGTCTGGAAACTGAAAAACCTCAAAAAACTAGATTTTGCAATATAACTCCTGGAGGTCTGAAACCACTCTCAAACATCCTGAAAGTATATATGGAATATAACTTAAAGTATAATTCTTATACTTAAATGTTATATTCCATTAAAATTGTCTTGATAGAGAGTTCAAAAAGTCAAATTTCGCTCCTGACCTTCACTGAGGATCCAGAGCGAAAAGCGCTCCTGTCCCTCTCCAAGGGTCCAAGGCGAATCGCTCATGTCCCTCACCAAGGGTCCAGAGCGAAAAAGCTTAGTGGAGTCATTCCTGACCTCGTTTGGACAAATTGAGACATCAAAGGCATGATGGAGGACAAAATGAACGTGATAGAGCATCCAGACTTGATTAAGGACGATGAAATGATGGAGTATTTGTCTAGATAGGTAAATTCGCTCCTGTCCCTCAGCCAGGGACCAGAGCGATTTCTTCCCTAGACAAATTTCTCGCCAAGATGAAACGAATTCCATGTCAAAGGTGAATGAAAGGAAGCATGACAAGTCCGTTGAAGATAGTTTAAGCATTGGCAAAAAGTGATTGAGCCTACAAGTACAAGTTCGCTCCTGTCCCTCAGCCAGGGACCAGGGCGAAATCAAGATTATCTAACATCTCCCTCCAAGTTTAAGTCACTCCAAGTCAAGGTACAAGGAGGCAATGATGTTTGGAACGCCTCGATGAAGAATGAAGTTGCAAAGATCGCCTAATATGATGAAATCACCTAAGTTCGCTCCTGTCCCTCTCCTAGGGACCAGAGCGAAATCTCTAAGTATGCTTAAATTTTGAAGGCCACGTTCGTTTCAAACGTTCAAAAGGGAGTAAGGAACACCATTTTATACTTCGAAGGCAATTGCAAGTCGATATAATCAAGGATTTGCACAATGAACAAAAGATCGCTCCTGTCCTTCAGTCAAGGACCAGGGCGATATTCATGAAATCAATCTTTTTCTTCCTAGACCACGCCAAGGCAAAGTTTCACAAGATCGAATATGTCTTTGGAAGGATGATGGACAAGGAACCAAACGTCAAAAGGTGATCAACTTGAGCAAAGATGCAAAATCGCTCCTGTCCTTCAGTCAAGGACCAGGGCGATATTCATTAAACTGGTCATTTCCTTCAAAAAATTACGTCAGGGCAAGGTTACACAAGGTTGAAAATATCTTTAAGAAGATGATGAACGAGAGGTTAACGACAAAAGGTTGGCAAATTTGAGCTAAATGCAAGGTTCGCTCCTGTCCTTCTGTCAAGGACCAGGGCGATAATGGTTCTAAGAGGCATTCATTTACAAAATAGAATCGATCAAGCGTCAAGTTACGAATGAAGATCCCAGTTTGGACGTAGGAGATGAAGTTTCAAACGTGAAAAATGCAAGATGGAGGACCTAAATGTATAATCGCTCCTGTCCCTCTCCCAGGGACCAGAGCGATGTGGTTTGTATCCCTCACATCTCTCATGTTTTGGCGCCAATAAATGTTGAAATACATTAAATGCTAAAATTCGATAAAAACTTTGAATTATTTGATTAAAATGGCATTTGAAAAATAGCGCATAAGGCATTTAATAATTGATTGGGCCTTTTTAAAAATCGAAATTATTAAATACAAAGGCATTTAAATTGATTAATTATTAAATTAAATAAAAAGGGAGAGCGCTTGGGGTTATACTTTTTTATATTTTTATAAAGTCGACCTCCCTTTTATTTAAATTTGCTTATTATTTGCCTTATTTCTAAAAGTCGGCCTTTGTGAAAATAAAGAGGTAAGCGCCTATATAGTGGAGGTGTGTTTAGCGATTCTAATCCATCATTCATCCACTCACACAAGTGCGATTTGGAGAAGAACAACAAGGTGCGAAATCTGGTCTAAGGAGGAGCGAATTTAGTTGAAGACTAAAGAAGGAGCGAATTTTCCTCAAAGCGTTGAAGGCTAGAGGTGGTGAAGTTGATAGAAGAAGCACATTTTGAGGACTTCGATCCACATTTTGCCTAGCAAACTTGCTTAATTTTGCATCTTTTCTTAGATTTAGTTCTCAAGTGGAGGTATGGCGAGATTCTCCTAGTCTCAATTTTGAATTTTGAATTTTCAATTTCAAGTGGCTTAGTTAAATTTAGGAAATGATAATTCAAAGATTCATCATGAGGTTTCCTAATTTAAAACTTAAATCCTCTTTCTAGTCTATATTTCCACGTTGCAAAACATGTTATTAATTGTGAAATGTTGTGTAGGTATCAGGATGGCGACTCCAAGCTCGAAAGATCTACAAGTCGGAAGACTCTCCTCAAGGACGATCAAGCAAAGACAAGGACGATCAAGCAAGGACAAGGACGACCTTCTTCGATCCAGCCTAGCATCGACAAGGACGGCCTTCTTTGGACTAACGTCATCAAGGGCGACCTCTTCCAATCCAGCATTCCAAGGCGAGGTACATCATCATCCTGTAAATCAAGGACACAAGAAGTTAGAACAAGGGTTCGTTGAGGAAGCAAATAGTTCCAGATGAATTAATTAAAGCTAGCTTCTCAACAACATTAAGTTGAATATCTACCAAGTTACAAGTGTCAGACAAGGTGGCATCCCAGTCATCGCTCATCCAGTCAGTGTGGTCCACCTCAGCATTTCCAGATTCAATGTACCTAACTCATGGAAGGTGGCACAAACTTCTATGTACCTACCCCGGCTATTCATTGGTCGAATTTTCTAGAGAGGACATGTGTCCAAGCAATACAATTTTATCATTGGTCAAGCATTAAATGTTATGTAATGGTTGTAACAAACCCTAATTAGGGTTTTCATTGTAAAATCTTGGCCATTGATCTCGAATTGATCTAAGCCATCGAATTGTATTGAGGGCACTATATAAGCCCTGGCATTTCATTTTGTAGAGGTAATTAGCAATAGTTAGAATAGTTAGGAATAGTCGGAAGCAGTTAGAAGATAGAGAGAGAATAGCAATTAGAGTAGAGTAGAGAGAGAAGGCAAAGATTGTTGCCAAGATGTTGTTGTAAAAGACTTGTAACTTCATTGAAGAAATGGTGAAATTTATGGGTCGATTTGACAATTTGCATGGTCTTTATACTTCTCATGTTTGATTTTATGATTAGATGAGTGGAAGAAATGTGCTTGATTGATGGTGAAATTCGTATATCCATACTACTAGCAGTTTGTTGATTGCAGACTTGCCTTGTGTAGTCAACTGGAATCATTCAGCTTAAGCTTAACTTCAATTGTCGCTTCTTCATCGATATGCATCAACCTGATGGTGTCTATGCCTGCAGTGATGATTTGAACATCATAAAGCTTTCCTTCGAAGATCGCACTAACCTTGTGGAGATGTTCCTATGATGTCAAAACAAGACTTAGTTAGAATTTCATCAAAGATCATTCATTGCTCTTACATTCTTAGTGTTAGGATTAGATCCTCTCCTCGCCCTCGTCTTTTTTCCTTTTTTCAAATCTAAGCTAGTGAAAATCCTGTGTTCCAGCAATATTCAAAGCAAATCAGAAGTTCAGGCATCAAATGTAAGTCCCCTTGTGATTCCAGCAAATCACATCATACCACAAAGAGCTTATCCACACGTAGAGACCCTACATACAAGAACCTTGAAGTCATCCTGATTGATCCTTTTTCGCGATATCTTTAGCAATCAGAGGCTTTACTCAAGAGAGGATAAGGTACCTTTAGGTATTTTATTCTGTGTTTGATAGTGTACAAAATACACGTCAACAGGTAGCAACTCTCGATTCTGCTGAGGCTCTCTCATTTGACTGCACTGCCAACTCTGCCCTCACGGCACTCAATTCTCCTCTCACGGTGGCAAGGATCTCATCTGTACTCCTAGCATGGGTGCGCTGCTGCTCTAACTCTGTCTCCAATGCAGGGATGCGAGTGGTCAACTCCTTCTGAGCCCTATCCGCCTTGAGCTAAGTCTCTCGAAGCTCGAGATACCTATCTCGTACAGCCTGCTCAATCCGTCTGACTCCCTCCGGCCACCTCCTGGCTCTGCCACTCTGCTCGCATCTCTGGAAGATCAAGCGTCGACCATCCATGCTGCTCAAAACACTGCTGAAATGCCACTGCTACTCCAGACGTAGCAAACGCAAGGAGTCTCCGCAAAGTGAGCTGTCCGACAGACTCCTCTACTGTCGAGGCAACCAGTAACTGAACCTCCTCCTCCATCCTGGCTAAGAACTGCACCATGGCAATAGGTCTCCCCTCTCCAATTCGTCCAACCTGATGCTGTTGCTGCGGTGATACCGCCCCCTCCTCCACCAGCGGTGTCTTTCTATCGCCCTGCTTTCTAGTGCCACTGTCCAAGTCGATAACCCCTGGAGGTGAAGGAATACAAGGGTAGGAAGGTGTGGGTGGTGCCTGCCTCCGTGGGGATGAAGGTAGAGCCGCATATCTGTCTAGCCATGAATCGATATCGTCCCCCGCCGACCTCTCCTCGACCGTCCTCTGGGCCTCCTCTGTGCTAGGTTCCGTCATGATGACGGGCATGCGTACTGGTGCACTCGCTGGTGTCGTCATCTTGGCTGTGACTGGCGATGGTTGGACTGGTGGAGGCCGAGGATGCATCTGACCAAACCCAGGTATGGGGATGGTAGAGATGGTACCCACTGTGACTCCAGATGATGCCAATGGTCCTCCCTCTCCTCCAACGGTCAGGAGTGCTGGAGTAAATACCACCTGGCCGGTCCTTCTAGCTCCCCCTCCAGGCATTCCATGATGCCCCCTCGGTACACTTGCCAACGATACTGTCTGAGTGGTGAGGGTCTCCTGCGGCGGTACTGGCTGCTCGGTTTGTGAAAGCCTGAAGGTGCTATCTTCCTCTAAATCATCCGACCCCTCACTTTCCTCCTCACTAGTGCCATGTCGTCCTGAATCCGTGTCACTGGCCGACACCACTACGTGGACTTGTCTCCTCCTCTTCCTGCTAGTTTGTCCCTCGGTGGTAGTCAAAATATCCAGCTCTGACCAATAAAATATAGCTGGCTTAAGGGAGTCGCTGCTATCCCGCGACTGCCATCCTCTACGGTGTGGTGGCACCTGTACCCGCACGGAATCTAAAAATAATCCGATAGCGTGATGTGACATATAAAATACTTTATGTTTCAGCATCATACAGTCGTGGGCTTTGTCTGACAGTAGACTGGCCCAATCATACACCGTGCCCTTTCTGAGTCGTGCCATCAATGCGATCATAAGTACTACCGCATCCGACGCTCTGCTGGCGCCAGTCAACCTGCTCTGTACTACGTCAAGTAAACATTGCCAGATGCCAGATTTTAAAAATGTCTTCTTCAGACCTCTTCCCTTCGGATCCAGGATGCGACTCCATTCTTCTGTAGTCAAGTTGTCCCTACACATTTCTTTTAATAGTTGGGTTCTTCTTTCCTCGGACAACTTTGTTACCTTTTTGTCAATCTTTTTACCCTTGTCAGGAATGCCAAATACTCCCTCAAAATCATTAGAGTTAAATGAAACAATGATGCCAGTGTGCTGGAAATTGAATGACGATGTGCGAAGTTCAGGATCATATGTTTTAATCATTTGTTGTAGGCAGGGTTCAAATTCCTTAATATTAAAAATGGGCATCTGAATAGCATCATGGACCCTAGCTCTTGCTAATTCATTTTTTACCCCAATATCTGACGGGCTCGTGGCATTTTCCCACCATTGCTTGCACACCGTTCCAGCCAAACCCTCGAATAGAATTGTATCTGCAGTGACCTGCGTAACTCTTCCCTTTCCCTTTCCTGTGCAATTGCTTTGCCCTTGTCTTGCTTTCCCATTGCTACAACAGGTTTCTTTCTGGGCTTCCTTCTTGGTTTGCTCTTCTCTTTCTTGCAATTTCTTCCTCCAGTCTAGCTTTTTCAATCCCCTAGGTTTAGTCGCCATTAATCAAAATAAAATAAAAATTCCTTGTCTGGGGTTCGATTTGTAACTGTTTCGAGCCTCAACTGTCTTTCATTTTGTACGGATTTGCCTTGCTAATGTGGTACGGTTGATTTGATTGTACAGCTATCACCCGACAATTTTCTAACTGGCAAGTAGCTGATTTGTCTGTACGGACGTCTTTATAACCCGACAATTTTCTAACTTGACAATTTCTTGAGTATTCATGCCATATAAAACACTTAATGACAAAAAAAATGACTTAACTTTTTTTTCTGTACGCCCCTTTTTTCTTTTTCTTTTTTTCTTTTTTTTACTCAATTCCGTACGTCTGTACAGCCTTTTCCGTACGGTTTTTTTATTTTTATTTTTTATTGTTCTTCTAATTTTTAATTTTTTTAAATTAAAAAAAAAAACTCAATTTCGTACGTCCGTACGGCCTTTTCCGTACAACCATACGGATTTTTTTTAATTTTTAATTTTTTAATTTTCCGCCTTTTTTTTTTTCCTACGGCACCGTACGGGGTCGTATGGACCTACTGTACAATCATTTCCATACGACCGCACTTACCTGTCCACCTGGGCGGACCTCGTCTCTTGCCTTCGTTGGTGATAGATTTTCAACTTGGAGCCATTTACAGCATCAGGCACCTCCATCCCGTCCATCGTCCATAGCTTGATGGCTCCGTTCGCACCAACTTCGCGAATCTTAAAGGGACCTAGCCATTTTACCCTGAACTTGCCTAGCTTAATTTCATTTCGACCATTAAACTTCAATACCAATTGCCCCGGGGTGAACTGCATCCTTCTTAAATGTTTGTCGTGCCAGTGGACCTCGTCTCTTGCCTTCGTTGGTGATAGATTTTCAACTTGGAGCCATTTACAGCATCAGGCACCTCCATCCCGTCCATCGTCCATAGCTTGATGGCTCCGTTCGCACCAACTTCGCGAATCTTAAAGGGACCTAGCCATTTTACCCTGAACTTGCCTAGCTTAATTTCATTTCGACCATTAAACTTCAATACCAATTGCCCCGGGGTGAACTGCATCCTTCTTAAATGTTTGTTGTACCAGGCTTTCCGTCGTTGCTGAGCTGTCTCCGTCGCCCACTGTGCCATCGTCCGTCTTTCATCCAACTTATTCAGGGCGTATAGTCTCTCCCGGAGGCTTTCCATGTCGCCTAACCTGTTGTCAATGGCAATTCTAAGACTTGGCACCATGAATTCCACTGGCACCACAACCTCCTGGCCGTACATTAATTGGAATGGTGTCTGCCCAGTGGTTACCTTGTAAGTTGTTCGGTACGCCCAAAGTACCGACGGTAGACGCTCCTCCCAATCTTCCTTCTCAACCCCGCAGGACTTATAAATTACTGACACCATGATTTTGTTGGTCGCCTTAGCCTGGCCGTTTGCCTGAGGATAGTACGGACTTGATAGAGAATGGAAAATTTTGAATTCGGTTGTCAACAGCCGGATAATGTGGTTTACAAAGTGCCCTCCTCTATCACTTGTCAACTGTATAGGTATTCCGTACCGGGTGATAATCTGTTCATAAATGAATCTCGCTGTACTAACGGCGGAGTTGTTTGCCAAGGGCCTCGCTTCGACCCATTTGGTCAAGTATTCGGTTGCCACGACAATGTATCTACATCGTCGGGCCCGGCTTGGTTTCAACGGACCAATGAAGTCTAACCCCCATCTTTCGAACAGCTCTTGAGCATTCGACGGGTTGAGTGGCATAAAATCCCTCTTTAACGGTCGTCCAGCGCGTTGACATGTATCACAACTTGTCACCCATTCTCTGGCGTCATTATGCACTGTCGGCCACCATAAGCCTGCTAGTAAGACTTTCCTTGCTGTTGTGTCCGGTCCCATGTGTCCTCCTGCGACCCCTTCATGTGCTTCTCTCAGGACTCCTGGGATTTCCTCTTCCAAGATGCATCGTCGTAGGATCTGGTCAGGTCCCATCTTGTAGAGAAGGCCATTTATAAGTTGGAACGTTCTGCTTCTTAGTACAAGTTTTCGTCTTTCGCCTGACGACATTTCCTTGGGAAATTTTGAAGTTGACAGGTATTCGCCCACACTCGTGTACCAGGCAGGAAGGACGGCAATGCGGAAGAGATGGGCGTCCGGAAAATCCTCGTTAACACCTTCGGCCGGCTCTCCAGACTTGATCCGTGATAGCTGGTCGGTGATGACATGGTTCTTGCCAGGTCTGACAATGATGTTGAATGTAAATTCTTGTAACAGCAACAGCCATCGGCTAATCCGCCCCTGGATGATTGGCTTGTTCACCAGGTACATCAACGCTTGGTGATCCACATAAAATGTGAATGGTGTTGCCAATAGGTAATGTCGGAATTTTTGGACGGAGTATACAATCCCGAGGGCTTCTCTCTCCGTCGTGCTGTAATTCTTCTCTGCTTTTGACAAGAGTCGGCTTGCAAAATACACTGGGTGGTCCAGCTCGTGGCTGCCAACCTGAGCCAATGTGGAACTCTTTGTCCTAGTCTGGATATGTCAGGATTGGTGCACCTACCAACCGTGACTTTAACTCTTGGAAAGCCTCTTCTTGGGCCGTCCCCCAGATGTACGGCTCCCCCCTTCGTGTCAGCATATCAAGTGGGTATGATACTTGGGCAAAGTTCTTGATAAACCGCCTATAATACCCAATGTGTCCAAGAAATGACTTGACGCCAGTGGCATCGTCGGGCGCCTCCATCTCCACAATGACCCGTACCTTGTCAGGGTCAGTCTTTAGTCCGGCCTTGCAGACGATGTGCCCTAGTAACTTGCCTTGAGGCACCATAAATCTGCATTTATTGGGATTTAGGGCGAGGCGGGCTCGTCGGCATCTTTCCATGCATTTGCCAAGTGCGGCGAGATGTGCCTCTTTCGTGCTGTAAATGGACCAGTCGTCCAAGAATGCTTTGAAGTTTCCTACGGACATTTTGTCGAAAATATGGAGGATTATCCGTTGGAAGGTAGCTGGCGCGTTGCACAACCCGAATGGCATCCGGTTGTATGCATAGACGCCATCTTCTATGACAAAGGTGGTCTTCAATTTGTCCTCCTCTGCAATGGAAATTTGATTATATCCGGAGAATCCATCCATAAATGAATAAATTTCATGGCCCCCTACTTCCTTGAGGATGGTGTCTGTGAATGGTATGGGAAATGGATCTTTAATTGTGACAGCATTCAGACACCTGAAGTCTACACAGATTCTTATCTGATCGGCCTCCTTTTTCAAGGATATCACAATGGGTGATACCCATTCGCTGGTCTGGACCTTGAAGATGATTCCTGCTTCGAGCATGCGGTCAATTTCGTCATTTACCCTAGCGGCATAATTTTTGTTCATCCTATATGGCCGCTTCCGTACAGGCACGGCTTCGGGAACCAGAGGGATCCGGTGTACACAAAGTTCTTGTGGTACCCCTTTGAGGTCTTTATACGTCCAGGCGAACACATCCTTGTACTCTGTGAAAATTTTGAACGCCGTCGTCTTCAAGACCGGATTCCAGTCGTTGCCGACCAGAATATTTTTCTGTTCTGAAGTTTCTCCAAGATTTGTAATTTTAAGTGCGGATTCCTCGTAGCTTATGGGCTTACTCTTGTCGAACTAGTGTGCTGGTGCGTCATCCACAGGGGCATCCCCTTCCTTGTATTGTCCGTACTTTGGCGGGAACTTGTTCTCGTCAGGTTCTTCTTCGATCTCCAGCACATTGCACCCGTACAATAATTCATAGTCTTCCATTTGCCAATGGAAGAGCCCTCTCAAAGAATCCGTCTTGTCCTTAGAACAGGCTTGAATTCCTAAGATGCCTTCGTCATCTGGTTCCTTGCCATCCTTCCCTTCGTCCGTACCGTCGTCCCCATCGGACTCTGACTCTGATGCCAACTCTTCACTGACTAGTTGGGTTTTGAGGTCAATGATATAACTTCTGCCGGCCTTTTCCATGGACAAGGTGTTCTTTTTCCAATTGTGGTTTGCTTTTGCCGCCACCAGCCAGCCTCTGCCAAGGATGGCATCATATCCCTTCTTCTTCAATGGGATGACCACAAAGTTCAAGACGAACGGCTGTGTTCCGATCGTTACTGGCAGCGCCATGAGTGTGCCAAGCGGCTTGATGCCGTGTTGGTCTGCTCCCAATAAATTAAAGGTGGACGGCCAGAGAGTAGGTTTGCCCAATTTTTTCCATGTTTCCTCTGGCAAGACATTTACTCCCGACCCGCCGTCGACAATGGTGTCGGTCAAGATGGTGCCCAGTATACCCATTTCCACCACTGCTGGGTGTCTACCATTGTTGATCGTCAGGGCTAATGGGTCTGTCGCCGTCTCGCCAAGGTTGTCCCTTCCATGTGTTGGTCGGCCGACTGGGGTTATCAGTACGGATTGCAAAAGTGCCGTCCGCAAGTGTGGCATACTTTCCAGGAGATCCTTCATTTTGACGGGTATCTCGACCTGTAGCAGTTGGTTTATAATATTTGTTTCTGCTTCAGAGCGAGAAGTACCTGCAAGCCCGTGTGCGTCCTTGTTCATCGACATCTCCTTCTCCAGTTCCGCTCGTGCCTCCAGTGCCTTTTGTTTTTCCGTACGAGGATCTGGGTAAGTGGCCGCTTTCGTCTTGGATCTTGTTATGGCGAGCACATCCTCCGTTTCTACATTCAACAAATTCACTCCAGATTTCGGACAGTTGCCATCGTCATGGTCCCCCGGACCGCACCACTTGCAAAGTTTTTGTGGCACTTCCTCCGCTGTACAGTCCCTGGCAAAATGCCCCCATTGGTTGCAAGCTCGACATTTTATCATCGGCCGCCCTTTAGCGTCGTATTGGATTCAACTTCTATTATTAGTATTATTATTATTGCCTCTTCCTCCTCGCTTGTTGTTCCAATAGCCGCCAGACGACGCGTTGTTGATCGTAGGCTGGGATGTGCTGGTTGGCGCAGACGGTTCCGTAAAGAGAACCTGTTGGTTATGGGTCCTCATATTGTACGGACACTCCTTGGTAAGGTGTCCGACAATCTGACAAATATCACAAAATGCTTTCTTCGGACAAGACCCCTTGGTGTGTCCGTCGCTGCAGCAGTCCGTGCACCATAAATCCCCTTCGTCGGCTCTGCTTGTGCTTCCTTTGGTCGCCTTCATCTCTCTCATCATTCGCTCCATATCTTTCTGGAGAGCCCGTACCTTGCGATTATACTCGTCATCACTGCTACTGCTTTTGTCAGAAGAGGAATCGTTGTCTGACGAGGATTTATTTTTCTTTTTCTTGGACGTCTTCTGCTCGCTTTCTAAATCCATTGCCCTATTATAGGCGTCGATATGTGAAGAGGGAGGTACGATCTTCATTTTCCATCTAAGAGACGTCTTCAGACCTTCCACGAACCACCGTTTTTTCAGTCCGTTTGCGGGCTGGTTCTCCATTTTTCCTAGCAGCTCTTTGAGCCGCCGGCTGTAGGTTTGAACCGTCTCGTTCTTCCTCTGTTTCTTGCCGTAAATTTCGGCTACGATCTCATTATCGTCTCTTAGGAGACGAAACTCTGCTTGAAATTCCTTCTTCAAGTCGGGCCATGTGCTAATTTTAGCCTTCTCCGTATCGGAGAACCAGTCGATGGCCACGCCCCTTAGGGTTGCCGGAAACTGTGTTACCCACTCGTCCGGATCGGTAACACCATTCGCTCCCCAAATTGTTTCACAAGTGCGACAGTGGCGGACAGGGTCTTCTTTCCCGTCCCCATGGAACTTTGGAAGTTTTTGTTTTTGCGCCATGCCTTGTCTTTTTACTACTGGTGGCTGCTGTCCTACTCCGGATGGGTTAGATCCTGTAAGAGGTGCTTGACCGCCGTGCCCTGGTGTCCCTCCGACACTCCTGGCAGCCCCGGTGTCTTCTCCCTCCCTTGCCTCCTCTCCACTTCGTGGAGTTTTCCTAGCCTCTGGTGTGCGTGACAAGTCCCTCAAGTCCCTCAACTGAGTTTTAGTACACTCTATCCTGCGGTGGGTTTCCGCAAGTTCCTCCTCCTGACTCCGTGGGTGGCCGTCGGCCTCACCGTCCCCTTCGGAGCGTTCCTCCTCCCTTCGCTTATACCTCCGTCGCCTTTTCACTTGCTGTTCCAGGATCAAGGCACGTCAGGCTACTGCACGTTCATCTATATACTCTTGCTTATTTTTGTCTTTATTTAATGTATTGGGCATTAATTCCCGTACGACTTTATATATAACAACGACATATAAAAGTAGAACACTTTTATTCATTCATCCTGTGGGATACAAGTCTATGTCAACAATATGACATAATTATTACAATGAGTGTTCTTTATTCCGCCCCGTACGGCTCAAGGTTCAAGTGTCCTGTTGCATGCCATCTTGTTGCACTTCCCAATGACAGTTGTTTTCTTCATACTGTAGGAGGATCTGTTGGCGTTATTCTTCGCAAGCAATTTCCTCCAGGCGAGCCCGCTGTGCGAGTGAAGCCTGTGCGAGCAATCGGGGGAGGTGGTTCATCAACTGATTCACCACAGGGCTAACTTCCAGTGCGGTCCACACGGCACTTGTTGGAACTTCCGCCTCCGTGGCCTCTCTTCGGACGTAGGTTTCGATGGCCACCTGAAGTAGGATTGAAAATTCCCTCGTTGTAGTATCTTCTCCGTCGTAGAGCTCTGTTCGTGCGTCGTCCGCCTCAGGGTTAATCTCACTCGCGGGTAGGCCCATCGCGTCCGTACGCCATCCACTCCTTTTCTCGAGTCTGTCTAGGCAACGACGCCAAATGTTTTGCCAATAAAGTGTAATTCAATGCATTGCAGAAATAATAGACATGACAGAATACATCATGACAGAATATAAAGGAACTCAGATCTTCATTGATTCATAATAATGTCAGTACAATGACAATGACCATACTAACTCCGTCTCCATGACCAAGGACTCGCTAATATATAAAGGTGACCGGTCAGTTACCCAGTGTCAATTGTCGACAACTGACGGGTTAACTGCCGTCATTAACTCTAATTACATTAAATGTCTTATTGCTTAATTACCCAACAACAATCTTAAAGTAGCGTACAAAGAATGATGGAATATGCCAACAATCCCCCATTATTACATCATTGCTTTAAAGTACTGATAAGAGAATCCTGAAATGTTTCAAACTTCACACGTGTAAGAGGCTTGGTGAAGATATCAGCGCGTTCTTCTTGTGTGGAGCAGAATTGGAGCTGAATGTTGTTTTTTAGAACATGTTCTCGTATGAAGTGACAATCAACTTTGAGAACCAACAAGTTTGAGAACACTCTGATTGTCACAATAGAGAATGGTAGACTGATTTTGAGGTACCCCCAATCCTTCCAATATGCGATGTAACCAAACTGCTTCACAAGCTGTTGCACTGGCTGCACGATACTCTGCTTCTATTGAAGATCGAGCTACTATGGGTTGCTTCTTACTACCCCAAGAAATAGGTCCTGAACCGAGAAAGAAAACATATCCAGATGTGGACTTCCTATCATCAACAAAACTTGCACAATCTGCATCTGTGTATCCTGTCAAGAAGAATTGATCACTCCTTTTATATTCCAAACCATGATTCATTGTACCTTGATTATACCTCAGTACCCGTTTTGCTACTTTCCAATGACACATTTTTTTGTTCTTGCATGAATCTTGATAGATAATTAACAACAAAACTGAAATCTGGTCTATTATATGTCAGGTAAATCAAACCTCCAAACAATTGATGATAGAGAGTTGCATTCACTTGAAGATGTTTATCAAATGTAGATAACTGCAAACCTGATTCCATGGGTGTAGACATGGGTTTGGAATCCATCATTCTGAACTTCTCAAGTAGTGTCTTGGCATCTTTTCTCTGTGACACAAATATATGGTGATGTGTTTGCCATAGTAGTGTCTTGGCATCTTTTCTCTATGACACAAATATATGGTGATGCGTTTGCCATAGTAGTGTCTTGGCATCTTTTCTCTGTGACGCAAATATATGGTGATGTGTTTGCCATACCTCTAGGCCAAGACAATAGTCGAGATCCATCATATCAAAAGCCTTCTTGAGATCATTCTTGGTTGTTTCAACCATTTCTTCTGAGTTGCCTGTGATAACCAAGTCATCAACATATACATTAATGATCACAATATCCCCCCTTGATCCTTGAGGTGGAGATTTGGATCATATGGATGCCTAGTGGAACCATGTTTTAAAAAATGCTCATCAATTTTAATATACCAGGCTCTAGGAGCCTGTTTGAGACCATACAAGGACTTGATCAGCTTGCACACCTTTTCTTCTTTTCCAGGTGCAACATTTCCTTCAGGTTGGCTCATATAGACCTCTACCTTAAGGTCTCCATTAAGAAAAGCACTTTTTACATCCATTTGGTACAATTTCCATCCAAATTGGGCAGCCAAAGCAAAAATCATTCTAATGGTTTTAATCTTTGCAGTGGGAGCAAATGTTTCCTCATAGTCTATCCCATCTTTTTGGGCATAACCTTTGGCTACAAGTCTAGCCTTATGTTTATCTATACTACCATCTGCTTTATACTTAGTTTTAAAAATCTATTTACAACCAATTGCTTTCTTACCAGGTGGTAGATCAACAAGCTCCCAAGTGTTGTTTTTCATCAGAGATTGATACTCTACATCCATTGCCTCTTTCCAAGGCTTTGACTCTAATGCTTCTTGAACATTAGATGGCTCAAAATTTTCAACAATTGTAGTCATTAAAGCTAAGTTTACCTCATTACGAGCCATGCTGCGAGTCCTTGGACCTGATGTTGAAGTGTCTGGGACTCCATCTAACTTTGCATCTTGAATGGTACTAGTATACCACTTCGGTAGTGGTTTTGTGACACTGGTGGGTGTTAATTGACTATCAACATTCCCATCATCTTTCCCATCCATGTTGAATATATGAGCACTATTGGAAGTAGGTGATGATGTTGAAGGAGAACTTGACTCACTCTTCTCATAAAAAATGACATCCCTACTAATATATATTTTCTTTGTGTGAAGATTCCATAAGGCAATATGCCTTTGATTCACTACTATAACCAAGAAAAATACATTTCATGGATTTTTCGTCAAGCTTCTTTCTTTTCTGTTTTGGAATGTGCATATAGGTAGTGCATCCAAACACACGAAGATGTGATATAGAAGGCTTCACCCCTGTCCATGCTTCTTCTGGAGTGAAGCCATCAAGGGCTTTGGTTGGAGCATGATTCAGAAGATAAACTGCAATGTGTACAGCTTCAGCCCAATATGCACGCTCTAGTTGAGAATCTTGCAACATACTATGGACCATCTCCACGATGATGCGATTTCTCCGTTCTGCAACACCATTTTGTTGAGGTGTGTATGCTACAGTCAGTTGACGCCGAATGCCATTTTCCTTCATATATGTGGACAATTCTGTGTTGGTGTATTCCCCCCTTTGATCTAAGTGGAGGACACGAATGCGATGATTCGTATTTTTTTCCACAAGAGTACAAAACTCTTTGAAGTATGAAAAAGCCTCATCTTTATGCTGCAAACAATATACCCACATTTTCCTTGTATGATCATCAACAAAAAGCTGAAAGTACTTGTATCCATTGTGACTTGGTGGCATGGGACCGCACAGATCAGTATGCACTAGTTGCAAAGGTTGGCGGGCACAATGCTCACTTGAATAGAATGGCGCCCTATGTTGTTTTCCAGCAATACAACTAGAACAAATTGCACTGGATTTTTCAAGTGATGGAAACCCTTTGACCATGTTATTTTTACAAAGTTTGAGCAAATAACTAGTGCTCAAGTGACCAAATCTACGATGCCAAAGTATTGAAATATCATTGTCTTTAGTCATTAAGGCTTGATTATTAGCAATTGTATCAAGCCTAAACATTCTACCAACCTCAGTAGCAATAGCAACAATCTTGTCATTTTTAGACTTATCTTTGACAAGACAAGCCTTTTTATCCTTGAATCAAATTCAATCCTAAGATTATGATCAAGAAATTGAGTAACAAAAAGAAGATTTTTGGAATTGACAAAACATTAGTAACCTTGCACTTATGTATGCCAAAGTGTTAAGAGATGTCACCATTACCTTTGATTTCATGGGTGGTATCATCTCCAAGAGTTACTGTACCGTGATGGGATTTCAATATGTGAAACCACTTCTTTTGTCCAGTCATTTCCTCATCCTGAGAATCATCTACTTCAGCAACATTGCTTTGTTGCTTTTGTTTATTCTTCTACTCCCATTGGGGTTTGCCACTTTGAAATGGCTTCTTTGGAGATTGTTTGTTGGATGCTCCTTTGTTGAAGGAGTTGTACCAAAAAATTTTCACATCATGTCCAACTCCATCATAGATTGGACATTTCTTCCGTGATTTGGAGGAATTTCTAGACTTGGGAGGTTTACTGAACTGCTGCATAGGCTTCTTTCCTTTATGACGAGTTGTTATGGCATGATCTTCCTCACTATGATCATGGCTTATTGACTCTTCTTTTTGAAGAAGATTCACTAGCTTCTCAAAGGTGGGTGTCATTTCTGTGACATTCAAAGTTTTCACAAACACCTTGTATCTAGAAGGTAGTGCTCATAGAACAATAGGCACCAACACTGCATCATCAACTGTTTCTCCCAATGCTTGTAGGGTGGTTCTCAACTCTGCAATCCTCTTAAGAAAGGATTCTAATTGTTCTCCATTCTTCATCTTCAAGTTGTGTAGTTGACTCTGCAAATTCAGGATCTGATTTTGATTCTTTGCCTCATACATCGTATTTAACTTGTCCCATGTATCTTTGGCTGTGGACGAATCGCGGATGAAGGGATGGACATCATCAGATAGACTGAACACAATGATCAATTTTGCCTTTCTATCGGCTTGATCAAGTTTCTCTTGCTCATCAGCATTTGTTTTGTGGAATGTAGTGGTTCCACTGACCACATCCCAAACTTCCTCAAACTCGAGTTGAGTTTTGAGTTTGGTTTTCCGGGAGGAATAATTGTTCCCATGCAGTAGCTGGGAATCTTGAAGAAGAAATTTCAGAGAACTTGCTCCCATTTTGTTAGAGATGAAAGAAAAATAACACCCCCTTTGAAGAGTTGAAAATTACACAATGGATGTACAATTTTTACTTTGACTTTTGAACTCTTCCTAATAGTGAAAATAACAAATATAGCTTGCGACCTTCTTGCCCCATATCTCCTCAGTATACCTCATTTTGAAAGCTACAATAAAATTAAATGGAAAACAATAAAATATTACCAACTGAAAATTGCGAGACCCCTCCACATATTCTAATTATAATGGTACTTGACCTGCAATCTCACCCAAGGAAAGCTCCCTGCGGTGTCGCTCTACACAAAATGAGATATACCATCATTTTGAATGTAAAGCCATGGTGAAGTCGCGTGGCCATTCAAATCACAAAATTTGAAACTCAATTGCAACTACGAGGAATGAGCATCAAAGGATGTTGTGGGCCCATGCTAGTAGAACTCATTTGCACATATATGGGCATCACAAATTGGCCAGCCAATGACAAACATTCAAGAGCATAGGCTTCGATTTTTAGCACAACCCACAATCATTGATGATGGAACCTGCAAGCATGAAGATAATGTTCGCCTAGAAGAACCCTCCACGCAAAGCTTCTTGCATAATTTGCAGAGAAAGCAAAAATCGAGAACACCAAATCGCAAAGACCACCAAGGGAAAATACCATGTCAATAGTCCGATCAACGAAAATCATGAAGGTCCTCGTTCAAGTAGAGATCACTGCAAATCGATGGACTACATGGACGCCTTGTGATAGCCACCACCTAAGTTGAGAAAAAATCACGATCAAATGGCAAGGACACATCAAGGGATAAGAAACACAACCGATTGTAGCCAAAGCAATGTGAAATGACAATGACCGATAGGTAGCACCAAAACGTGGGCCTTAGAACAATGATGGCCAATTCTCTACCACACCTGACCAATCATCAATGCACAACTGAGGCAAATGCACACTTCTAATCAGAATACGCTGGCCCGATCAAAAATGTGGGTCAAACAAAGCATAGATTAGAAGAATGCTATGCAAACGAAATACTCGAGCCAACATGGGAGGCAATCGACTCAATTCATTTCCTCAACTTTTGTGTCGAATTCATCTTATCACTATTGAGCAGGCACATAAACGATATCGCTCTGATCCCATATCAGATTTGGTAGAGCAATCGAATGAATCAATTTCATTATTAAATGGGTTTATATAGAAAAGATGGTGGTGAACAAAGTGCTTGGAATAGCACTCACACGGTTCACACAAATAACAAACTATCACATGTAACCCAAACAAACAATAACAAATAATAACAAACTAACAATCAGCCTGTCTATGTACAAAGAATGATGGAATATGCCAACAAAAAATTTGTGTGGAGGAAAATTCCTCCACACCCCTCTTGAGCACTCTTCTTCTCCTTTGGGCACTAAAAACACTTGAGCAAGGAATTTTGGTGGGGTGGAGGAAATTCCTCCATCACCCCACTGTAGCGCCGTACCTTTGACTTGGGCGCCAAATCCACCATGCCAGGGAATTTTGGATTTTCTCGGTCATACTTGCATTCTTCTTCTTTGGCAAGGATTCTTACTTGATTCCTCATCCATGCTTAGTCAATTTTTTCTTTGCTCAATAGCTAGATTCAAGATGCCACATTTAAAATTGGAGTGGTTTTGTGCCAAACTTAGAAGATTTTTAATGCTTTCCACTTTTGGAATGGGTGTCCATACTTTGCCAATTTTTTGATCACCTAGCCTATTGTTTCAAATTTCCAGATTTAGAAATAATCGGGAATGCTCAGTCTTCAGTGTCTGCCTGTGAAGAGCTTGCCAAAATAGACTTTCCAAAAATAGAAACTGTTTCAAAATGTTAGGATTAGGTCAAAACAGGATGCAGGGACACTTACTAAAAATAGAAATCGCTAAAAATAGTAAGTTTGATTTTTGGCAAAATTAGACCAATCTGGGGAGGCAATGAAATCCCTAAAAATAGGAACTTTCTAAAAATAGAAAGTTGCTCAGAATTCTCTCAAATTTCACGAGTTGGTTTCTTTAAAGGTCTCGATTCCAATGCAACGCTCAATTTTTCCAAAACCCTAAAGGAAAGGCCTCAAATCCAAGTTTGAAGGATGAAACCCTAGACAAAACAGGTTCCAAACTTGGCCAAATTTGCTCAAACAAGCAGAGGACTAACGAGACCGCCGCGAAAAGACCCAAAAACCAAAACCAAAGGACCGAGAAGGCCTGAAAAGTAGGGGGGTCCCCATTTGGAATGAGGTGATGTGTGATTAGTTCACAACGTGACCCTCGATTTTGAATAAATATAGGTTTGTATGAAATTTCATTCAAGATTTGCCCAAAATTGTCTTGGTATATAGTATCCCTCATTAGGGATATTGTATATTTCTATTGATCTAACTTAATGGAAGATCAATGATTGAATCTTAATTGTAATCAGATCTACTAGTCAATTCAATTTACTACACTTTTAGGAACAACAACATCAATATTATTATCAAGAAATATGATGGATGTACAACTAATGGTGCTACAGGAGTCACCTTAGAATTACAAACCCCAGATGCCAAGGGAGCCACTTAAAGCTTAGACAAACAGGTTTTGTAGGAGCCACTTGAGCTATAATTCATTGAAGCTCAATTACAATCATTGTTTGGAATTGCTTGAAACTGATTTAGGTGTTTTTGTCTACCTACTAGCTTTGGAAATCAGGGGGGTTTTTGTCCTCCAAGCTCTAGTGATAGACAAGCAAGATGTCCAATCTGTTTGAGTAAAATTAAAGGATAGGGGTTTTTGCCCTCCAAGCTCCAATGATAGGCAAGCAAGGTGTCCAATCTGTCTGAGAAAATTAAAGGATAAACAAGCATTCCACTCTTGATCCTAGGCTTTGTTTAAATAGGTAACTTTCAAAATCCTCCAAAATAAACTTACACACAAACCTTTTTATGAATGCTACTTTAACATTATAAACTTTATTACATAATACTTGCGGTGCCATCACCCAGGCACTTAGAGCATACTTCAAATACTATAAAGTCTTTTCCCTATTTTATTTCCCTAAGCCCCACGAAAATGGGAAATGTGCGTTTAGCTTCTCATGGAATTTTATTGGAAAAGGGGACATAATTTGCCTTGCCCAAAATTGTACTCTCTCAAGCAAAGCAAATTTTAGACCCTAGTTCATCCTTGAGAACTTACATATCCATGTCCTTAAATGCTTGTTCAGTTGAATTACTTTTGTGAAAGTTTATGTGGTTTCCCTGAAGCTTCTTTTATTATTAATTTATTATAGATGGTGCTAGCCGACCCATAATCCATTTTGGAGTCTCTGTAGATCTACTTAGTTTGGTTGCTTCATCCTTCCGTGCAACTCTTAATATCTCCTTGGGCTCTTTAACATACCAAATGTTCTCACCAACATACTTTTATTGCACTTCTATTGGAAGCTAGAAATCTTGCACTTGAAGAAACTTCTAGCATACTGTCACTTGCAAGCTATGGTTTTGAATAAAGAGAAGTGAGGAAAATAATTTTAGCATCATCTTTCAACTCCTTATGAATCATGTCTATAATCAGATTTGATGTGTGATTCAACATAAGTTGCGAAATTGTATACATCTTTGTTTTCATTGCAAATGAAAATATTTCACCCAAAACTTTGTAATGAGTAGTGAGGAAAGCATTACCATAATCTCCTCTAGTTCTCCATTTATCATTCATTGGTTTACTAACAAGTTTGGCCATTCTTACATTTGGTAATACTATTATTTGCAATTTTGCAATGTGGATATGTAGTCATTGTTAGTTAACAACTACAAGAATGTCTATAAAATGTTCGTGTGTAGCAATAGAAGCCTTTATGGAGAATTGCTTTGAACTTCATCATTTCTTATCAAAATATTATGAGTTTTTGATAATCCTGTTTCGTGAGGCTTACCATGTAACTGAAAATCCTGATTAATGCATGATTATACGCTTGCTTGTACATGGCTGCAAACTTCCTCTTGAAAACCATCTTTTGCATATCGGAGCCCTAAACCTTGAAGAGGGCTTTTCACAAAATAGATTGCATTATGTGCATGGGCTTGATGTACACTTATCAAGAAACACTCAAAACCTTCAATCATACTGTTTCTTACAAATTTTATGCAAGTTGTTTCCTCCTTATACTTACCCGAATATTATGGATTGTCTTGATAACAACTTTCATTCCTTCAATAGGAGAAATTTCTTTAACCTTTGCAACATCTATGTTACATTTTGATGAATTTGATTGGTTATAGCAGCATTCTTGCTACTGTAATGGTGGAAAATTAGGGTTAGGGTTAAATTAAGATAATAAAACCACTAAATGACCTAATTAACCAATTACATTAGGGAGGAGAGGAATCTAATAGATTTAGCCTTGATAGACCAAGATTTTGATCAGATCCCAAGCTCCTTTGATAGGTCTCTATCCTCAAATTGAATTGATTTGAATTGTTGAAGATTAGGGCAAGATAATGAACTATTGAATCAATTTGATAGAAACAGTGAGCTACAAAGGTTGTATGGAGCCAACCTGGATCTGAGTAGAAGAATATGTTTCGGATTTGTTCCCAGAAGTTTGGGCTGATTTTTCGGGACCAAGTAGTATCAATTCACCATGGTCTTCCGAATTTCTTGCCGTTGAAAGATGAACCTATTCGTCTCTGTGACTTTTGTCGATCCTCTTGATTACAGCTCTGTACCTGTTCTTGTAGACAGTGAAAAGGGGAAATATGTTGGGAATAGGGGTTTGCTTTTAATGAAGTTTTGTTTGTCTCCACAAAGGAATTAGGGTTTCATGTACTGTTGACGTGCGTTTTGTGACCACGCACAACATAGAATAAAGTTTTCCAATGGTCATTTTACTCTCTCTTGATCAAAGTTCAATTGTGTGCTAAGATTGCGATAAGTTTAAACAATTGACTCCAAGGTTCCGATTATGCAATGGGCATGACTCAGTTGGCTTGATCATACTATATTTTTTTAATTTTCCGGTGATCTTATACAATAGACAGAAGTTGTAGAAAGGGATTGTTTCTTTTTGGGTTTTGATGTTATAAGTAAAGTAATTGATAA
Source organism: Cryptomeria japonica (assembly GCF_030272615.1). Classification (NCBI taxonomy): domain Eukaryota; kingdom Viridiplantae; phylum Streptophyta; class Pinopsida; order Cupressales; family Cupressaceae; genus Cryptomeria; species Cryptomeria japonica. The sequence goes on along the minus strand of NC_081409.1, from coordinate 673,843,576 downwards.
ATAGCAACAATTGTGAAATAAACAGTAAACAATGTTCATATGTAAGAACACTTAAGAAGTCTGAAAATATTGCAAATCATACCAGACAAATAACCTAGTTTTGTATTCAGCAAGAATCCATACATTTATTTGGAGTTGTTCTCAATCTGCATTGATGCCAGATGGAGGAATATTACTGGCAACGAACAAGGAAGACCAAATAAGTTGAATACAACCCTTCAAGCCAACATACAAACAAGGCATGGTTGCAAAGGAGGCGTGGAAGCTGCTGCAAATCACGTCCCAGCTGAAATAGACCAGCCGCCTTGTTGAAACCCCCAATATGCACGCTAAATCTTCAGGCCAAGAAGATGTGTCTTCTACCTTTGACAATCTCTATGCAATCTTGGATAAATCCACTGTCAACTCCTGCTGAGGGCTACGTCCCAGCAAGCTCAGACCTGGGGTTTGCGTCCCAGACCAAAATCACTCTTCCAGAGCAATTCCCAAATTTGAAAGTTTCAAAATGATCAAAGATGCTATCAATTAGGTTTTCATCGCCTTATAACTCCTTTCCCTTTGCAAGTCGAACCCTAAAGAATAATAAAGCTTGCGCTTTATAATTAAAGTGACACTTTCCCAATTATGGCGTCAAACTATAGAAAAATATCGCTTTATTGCGAATAAATAGCTTCAAGCATCCAAAAAGACTCCGGGAGGTGAGAATCATGTAGCAAAGTTCAAGACCTTTCCAACGAGCTATAACACATAGGCATATCAAACCAGATGAAGCCAAAAACCCCTTATTACTCCGAAATGGCTATATACATAGCCTTATTTTAATTTATTTAAATGCTAACTTAGGAAATATTTAAATATATTAAAATATTTCCATAGATCCAATAATAGCCCAAAATAACCAACCAAACATGAATCTGACTTTGTCACCTGTCTGTGACTGATGCCGAACAAGATGGGCCAACTGGCAGTCCCATCCCTAAAATATAGGGATGCTCCTAAAAACTAGGAAACACACCCAATCTTCCTGAAACTGAAACCATGGTATGGTCCCGTGGAACCTCAAATATGGAAACTGCCACAACCTCCTAAAAAGTAGGGAATCTCCCTAAAAAGTAGGAACCTCTCTCCAAACACCTGTAACTGCTCAAAAGGATCCTGCTCTGCTCCTTGTTCCCCTAGGTGGTCATTCTGCCAGTTCTCCCTAAAAAATAGGAGACTTCGTCTGAAGGTCTGAAACAACTCACAGAGCCCTTGCAAAGCTCCATGACCCTCAAAATGAGTCCCCTAACCATGTCGTTGACCTACGGGAACTCGAATGGTAGGTCAACCTCTTCTCATCTCATGTCACCTAGAAAATGGGACATTATAGGTAATCCAAGGGGACTTATGTTTGATCATTCTTTCACTTCTTTGTTGTGGCTGGAACTTCATCATCGGATATAGCAATCCTGTGATGCTTTTACTTCAAACGAACTAAACTGAAATGAACTAAAATTAAAGGGGAAAGGGTTAGAAGGATCTAAATCTACTCCTAAGGGCAGTGATATCAATAGATAGTGCTCTAATGGACGAATTCCAAATAAACCAAATTTTGCTTCACCAAGATTAATTACAACTCCACAAGAACTGGTGCAATCTTCCAAGGATGTTGAAGGATTTTCACATTGAGAAAGTGCATTTGAATACCCAAAATAGTGCAATCCAAACGACTATCCACAATCGAACTTAGCACAAATTTAGTGGCTCAGACTAACTTTACATTGCAACTTATAATCAACAAGATGCAAAAAGTATGAACCATGGAAATTCATCAAACATCATTACATTCTCCATTGAAATCAAAACACTACTCTACTTCTACTCGAAGTGAGGAAGGTGAAACCATACAAGTTTTGAAAAATGACTTAAGTGAACACCATTGAACACCATTAGAGAACAATGCATCACTGTTACTATCTCAAAACTTATCGCAACAATTTCATACAAATCTCCCTCCTTTACAAATGAAGGGGTCGCCCCCTTATATAGGCCTTCAGCCTTGATTACATGCAAACCCTAATTAGGGTTTGACCCAAAAATTTCCACACACATGATGCAACAAGGTGGGAATAAATAGTAATGACCCATCATGTCCACTAATAATTAATTACATTCTTGCCAAAAATGGCGTCCAGTGTGCATTAAATGCACAACTTTCAAATTCACCCAATGTGTAACAAATGCTTCATTAAGCAATAACCGCCCAACATACAAAAGATGCTTCATTGTTTCATTAAGTATGACGACTGCCATGCATTGAATCAACTGCCACTTGGTCAAACGCCTACCAACAATAAATGTGCCATCATGCCGCCATGCATCCAATAGATTCTCAACATGCAAGTGGACCTCACCATCATAGGAATTTCTATAATATTCCGAGTTGTGATTCATTAATATGGAATATTCTCTTTGCATGTCGCCAACTCATCTTTTGCAAGAATTTTTCCATTATGGGCTCACAAAAGACATTTTGGAAGATTTTCCTACTTTGGAAGAATTTTAACTATCTTTTCCACTTCTAGAGGATTCCTGTACGTCCGGAACTCGAGGAGAGAAAATCTTTGTAGAGAGATTTTGTCCTTAAGGAAAAATTTTGTGCACACTTCGTCCTAAAGGAAGATTTTCCTGACCGTTGACCATTTTCCAAGTTCAAGGAATTTGTCAACCTGAGTCCTGGAGAGAGAAAATCTTCTTAGCCAATTTTCTTCGTGCCTTGAAATTCTTCACCTTGGGTGCAATTCTTCCGCAGGAGCGAATTTTTTGAATTATGAACTTTTCTTCCCAGATCATGTTTTTGCATTTTCTACTTGTCCCAACGCACATTTGCTAGGAAGTGGAGGAATTATGAAAATTAGACTTTTCTTCCTTGATGTCATTTTGGCGCCCATTCCTTTCCTAGAGCACATTTTCTCCACGGTGAAGGAATTTTAATGTCGAGGAAAAACTCCTTAACCTCATTTTCGTGCCCAATCTTGAACTTGATTCTACTTTACTCCCGAGGAAGGAGTTTCTTCAATCCTTACTTGGATTTTAAATTACTCCATCATTGATGTCGAATATGATTCGACATTCCACTGTTTCTTGCTTTATACCCTTGAGTTGCATCCATTGAATTCTGTTATCATTCACAATGTTTTTCTTATGCTCATCTATAATCAAATTGGTTCTTTCTCTTGGCCAAGTGTATAGGTTGATGGGCTTACCAACAGCAATAATATTAAACTTGTTAAAAGTTTGAATCTTCACATACCTCAAAATATTACCTGAATCCATACCATATTGCATAAATAATGTTGAAGAAGGTGATTTACCAGATTTGCATTTTTTTTCTACAAATTACTACTTAGGTCCTAAATCCCAATGCATAAATGCTTTTGGATTTGAACCAAATGATCTTTCTACCCTTCATCCTTTCCGTCTTCTTAAAATATCTTCCATGATTGTAAGAATGGGATGATTGCTATAAATTTGTACTCTCATTTGAGCTGAAATCATAGTGATAGCAAGAGAGCTTACCTTCTTTAGCTGAGAAATTTACTTCAATACAACCATCCTTGTGATATAGAATTTGAGTGTTAGAGTCCAAAACATTTCCTTCAATTCCATGCCTATCAGTATCATTTTGAAATTCTTTTTATGGGGTAGAGTCTCAAATTTCAGAATGTTCTTTTCAATCATAGAAATTTTACATTCAATTTATAATGCCTATTTTCTCCTTGACTTTATTAATGTAGATATTTTGTTTCTTAGAAGTTACTAGCATACCTGTTTCTATCAAGAACCCTTCACCGTCAGCTTGTATAGTTGATTCTTTTTGTTCTTGCTCACTTATCTGTTCCTTATCAATTTTTGGTAGCTTTGATTTTTGCCTTACTTCTGCTTTTGGCTTATGCTCTACAGATTCTACTTTGGCCTTATCTTGTAATATTGTATCCGGTGTATATGTCACTAGTTCCATTATCTTCTCTCTCTCTTTTCATCTGATCTTTTTGAAACTCTTTTTCTTGACATATGTAACTTTGCTCCCAAGGTTCTTTGCATGAGAAGCAAACTTACTTTCTTTGGAGTTCATCTTTGCTTTCGTTTTCCTTTCTTGTGATATGGGAATTTTTCTCGTGTGAGCTTGAAGAAGGTGTCTTAGGATGGATTTTGTTTTGTGGCGTTAACAACTCTAGTAATGTAGTTTGCTTGGTGATTCTTGGTTCAAACTCTTTGTTTGTTTCAAGAAAGTAGTCTTGGGTTCTTTCTCTTTGACTGTCTGTTGTAATTTGCTTTTGACCTCTTTCCTTCATGAATGATTCTTTCTGATCTCACTCATAATCTTCCTCGTAGCTATCTTTTGAGTTTTTGGCTTTGACTCCTCTCTCAAGTCTCAATTCTTTTCTGTTTCTCTATATTTTCATAACTGGATCTTCTGTGATTTCTGACTTTCTATTAGCTTGTCCAATTGCTTCATCAGTGCATTCGGATGATCCATAGTTTCTCCCTCTGAATTTCCACTATCGATTGGCAAAAGTAGAGTTCAAATCTTTTTCCCTATAAGATGACAAGATCATGGCTTTGATACCACTATAATATCCCCAATTAGGGATATTGTATCTATCTATTGATTTAACTCCACGAAACACCAATGTTTGAATCTTAATTCCAAAACAATTAACACAGCAATTTGCAATAATGGATTACTCCTCTTATTCCAATTGAAATTGAACTTACATTCAAGTCAATTTACCAAACTTTTGGGAACAACTGTGGTAATATTATTATCAATAAATGTGATGAATCTATAGCCAGTGGTGCTACAGTAACCACTTTAGAATTACAAACTCTGGGGGCAAAAAGAGCTATCCAAAACAAGAACAAACCGGTTCAAGGGTTTTTCGTCCACTAACTACCTATGGAAATCAGGGGATTTCTGTCCTCCAATCTACAATGATAGATGAGCAAGGTGTCCATTTTGTTCAAGTAAAATGAATTTATAAATAAGCATACCACTTTTGGTTCTTAGCTTCAATTAAATAGGCAACTTTACCACTCTTGATCCTTAGCTTTGATTAAATAGGTAACTTACAATTTTTTTCCGTTGTAGTCCAAAATAAATCCACACACAAATCTTTTTGCCAATACCACATAAAAATTCTAAACTGTATTACAATAGTTAATACTTGTGGTCCCATAACCTAGGCGCTCACAACATACTTAAATATTATGAAGTCATTTCCTTGTTTTATTTCCCTAAATCCCATGGGAAATGGGAAATGTGCTTTCTGGCCATTATGGAATTTTATCAGAAATTTTGCTCGCCTCTTGTTCCAAGTCAATATAGGCATGGATGTTGTCTCAAGAATATTGGATCAGCTATTGGAGAATATATAGAAACTTAAAATGACTCTTGAAACGAGGTTTTTAAAAGACTTAAACTATGCTCACATGTGTATAAACATAGAATTAGAAAATCACTTGATTGTTTCATTCTAGACGTGCCAGAGTTTGAATGATAGCAATTAGTTGATTAGGAAACCATTCCTTTAAGATGCAGGACTTGACATGAACATGGACATTTGGCCAGGATCTGTCCTTTTTAACCGCAGTGCCCTCAACCTAGCCAGAAGCAGCTAGAAGCAGAAACACCATTGATCCTCCTCCAAAATTAGCAGGATCTGGAAAAGAAACAGAGGATCAATTTCAGAACTCTTAAATCCACAACAAAATGAAATTAAATTTTGATAGTCATATACATGTAAAGGAATATATTCATCAGAAACTTATTCAATGCAATCCTTTTGATGTTCTCAATGAATCACACAGAGGAAATGGAAGCAATTCCTACTGCAAATCATGATTCAACAGATAACTCACTTATACATACCAACTTAAGCCTTCAAACCATATCAAACCATTGGCAAACCAATTTTTTTTCCTCTTAAATTTATAATTTAATCGGTAGAAAATACAAAAAAAAAGAGAAAATTATTGTGGTTTTTTAAATTTGAAGTCATTTTATTAGCATAGAGATATAGAAGGAAAGAAAAACATTATATTAATATCCAGTATCCACAGATGATCAAGAGTAGGTCAATCGGACTTAAACAGTTAAGAGTATAGTAGTTCACAATAGAATGTTCTAGGAAAAGAAACCTAGAAAGACACCTCAAACGGGAATAACAAAAGCAAATAATACAAAGCAAGAGACTACTAACAAAAGTAAGGAACTAGTACATATAGCCAAGAAGGGTTTGGCTTTCTAGGGAAGGTCTATCTCTTCTCTCCAACTGAACTATATTTAAGATTTCCTGCCAGCAGTGGGCAACAAAATCCCACTGGCGATTGGAAGTTCAAGCAATAACACTCGTTCTTGGTAGAATGAGGTGATAGTACCTAATTGACAAACCCTAAATAGATTTAAATGACACAATTATTCTTGACATGGAACTTATTTAATGGACGAGAGCACAAACTCCCATGTAGCTAACAGTTAACTTGAAAAACAAATATGAAGTACATGTACTGCATTGTGAATGCAAAAGTTGAGATGCAAATCATGCCTATAAATCGATGCCCTTCCTTAGTATTTCCTTTGATAATGTTTCTCTTAAAATCTGGTCTTTTCTGTGGATGGTAAACTAGTATTTTTTGATACTAAACACAATTGATATTTTCTTCATACATCTACAAAAGAGCAATTGCAACTGCAATATTGCTGGATTTTGCCTGCAGCTACCCACAGTTGTAAAAGTGTTTGCGAACAAACATCACTGTAAATGTTCCTCATGTCTAAAAATTTCAATGTCGTGTAAAATACTAGCCAGGTGGAAAAATTGTGAGTGAAAGTCAAATTTGGAAAGAAATGGTAAAAACTCGTTAGGGCCTTAGGCTACGCATGATCTTTTCATGGTATGTGCAAAAATTCAGTAAAAGGATGTTGACAGTGTTAAATCCCCAAACTGCCAAAGCTCACAAATGGGACTAGGTCAATTTGCCTGTGTAATAAGATAGGTGATTTTTTTCCATATTGATTGCTTCATGGTTGAAAAAGCTTTTGCCTAGATCGACATGTGTTGCAAGATGCCAAATGATAGGGGCAGTTCAAGAAATCATCCATTTCCTTAATGCACAAGGAAGTCTGGGACTACTACTCGAACTGGATATAAAGCTTTTGACAAACACGGTTGTTTTCTAGTGTTACATGTAATTCAAAGACTTGGATTTAGTTTTCTAGTCATTCAATGGATTTACTTTTGCTTGCAAACTTGAACCTTCACTATATCTATTAATGGTGGCCTTTCACAGCCCTTCTATTCATCACTCCCTTATCTTTTTATCATTAAAAGAGAAATGTTTCGCAAGCTACTCAAAAACATGAAATAAATGGTCTTATAAATGATATTCTTGCCACAGAAGGTGGCACAAGATAGTAATATACCATAAGTTTCATTTGTAGATGATACAATAAGAAACAATAAGGATCTCAGTCAAATTAGGCATCTTAAATAAGCATTGCATATTTGAGAGACAGTTATTGCAGCAAATAAATGCGAAAATCTAGGCATCTTTTCTTCAATATTACTTTAAATTTTTTTTTAGCAGTTATGAAACTCCTAGATTTCCAAGAAGGTGAATTGCCTAGTAATATTTGAGCTTCTCCCTGCAGTCTATATTTTTATGGGATTTCAATTAAAGCTCTATGTGGCTCTGGTTCTTACCCTGGACGTTGTCCTTTGTGGGCAGACTGCAAGTCATCAAATCAAATTTTACAGCTAATTTTAACATACCTATTATCTCATTGCTGCTTCCCTTAGCGATTGCATCTAGTCTTAAATTGATGGGTGGATTCTGCATCCATAACCTCACCCTTTTCGACAATGCCTTGGCTATCAAAACAGTAACTCACCCTTTTCGACAATGCCTTGACTACCAAAACAGTCAGAGACTTCCAATTCTAACAAACTTCATTTGAGCTCATGAGGTCAGGGGTAAATATCTACAATGCCAATCTCACTGTAGTTTACTCTGTTTGGAAGGGATCCATTTGCGTCAACAATCAAATTCCTCTAGCAAGGTATGAGCAATTTCCAATCCTTTTCTTAAGTGGAGGGTAGGTTCAAAATTGCAGACTATTGCGCTGATTAAATCAGGAAGGGTCTTTTTCTTGGGAGTTAATTTTTTAAAATTTGAATAAGTTCTTGTTGATTTCTATCTATATGTCCAAGATCTAACAACAATTCTAAGAGTCTTACTGCCCTTTGAATGTGACAAGTTGATTGAATCAACCTTATTTTTGTTGGAGTAACATATGGTCATCCAAATGTTGGCCTAAAATGAAATTTCTTTTATGATCAATTTTACGCTGCAAAGATTGTAGAGCTGGTAATTGAATTAAAAGACGAAATATATGAGCCAACAAATGTCCCAATTGTCAAAACAACCAAGAAAATATAGATCTTCATAAACTTGGTCTCTTTTAAACATGTTATGTATTAAACAATAACATATTGTTTTAGCCTCTATTGGTAGCCCTTTGTTAATTCAAACAATGTTCTGTCCATAGAAGGAAAAAGCGCGATTAATGGCTGAATGGCATGTTCTGAATGGTTTTTTCGTTGTTAAATTTGTGATTTATTTATGGCTGTGCTTTGACTGATTTTGATCCAATTTTAACTTGATTAAAGACGATTTGAAGGTAATGATTTCAATGCGTTTTTTACAGATTTCAATGGGTTTGACTTTGCATTAAAAACGTGAGGGGAAGGCGCACTTTTTCCTTCAAGGACAAAATTAAACTATTTGAATTTTGAAATCATTGTTTTCCATCGGCTAAACTGGCTCCAAAAAGTCATGATTTCCGCATGACACGAAGGTTAGTTGAAAATTACAGATCTTGGTCGTGCTCGACAGAATTCCATCTATATATTTAAATTATATATTAATATTTATAAATGAAGATGCATTATACTTTTCTGTCAATACTAATTAAAAGATATGTTTTTTAATAAAAATTATTTTGTTTTCCTTTGGAATATTTTTCATTGATTCTTTAGATTGGTGATAAATTAAACAATGACCATGAGCAAACATCTTTTCTCTTTAGAGACAAAACACTTAGGAAAATATATTGATGTTTTTTCTATAAAAGTTTTTATTTTGACGTTTATTATAAGGAAATTTTTCCAAGTTGATTAAAATAAATATTATTTAATTTAAAAATTACTAATTATAATTAATTATAAGTTTGTAAATATTTTAAGAAATTTATAAATATTTATTATAAATTTAAATATTTTTCAATTTTTTTTAATCAATAATTGCTTTTGACTGGAGCTTTGAACCATTGGAGCCCTATATCTCTTTCTTTCTGGCACCTTCTCTATTCTCCTTATCTCTCCATTCCTCTCCTTATCTCTCTATATCTCTCTTCGTTTCGCGCCTTATCTCTCCACTTCTAACCTTATCACTCCGCCCCTTATCTCTCCACTTTCTCACCTTATCCCTTCGCTCCTTATCCCTTCGCTCCTTATTTCTCCACTTCTCACCTTATCTTTTCGCCCCATATCTTGCCATTTCTTGTCTCTCTCCTACTTATCCCTTTGCTCCTCTACTTCTCTCCTCTATCGTACGCCTACTTGCCTAGTTGCTTTGGTTGGATTTCCTTGCGATGGTTGTCTCCATCTAGGTCCATCGTGACAATAGTCTTCGACATAGGGCCTTATCTCCACCGGTATCAAGCATGGGGGACGCCAATGTGGGGAGCAAGCATCTATTGAAACTTCATGAACCATTGTCGCCTGAACAATACTTGTTGGGCACAAGCCTCATTCTCTCCAACGCAACTTGCATGTTATTTGAACAAGGATTCCGTATCAACATGGCTTGCAACCTTACCGTTGCATTGAGAGGTCAACAACACTTCTCTTAATTAATTTTTATATACAAAAAAATGCCTCTGTAGTTGATTTTCTTAAGTGATAAAATTGTAAAAATGGTTTCTCGTTGCCCCCAAATCCCCATGAGGGTTGTTTCCCCTCAACCTCGTTGGGGACCTCACCCCCAAACCACCATGGGGGTTGTTGTCCCTCAATCCCCTTAGGATCTCCACTCGTAGACCTCCACTGGTTATGTCTCTTTGGTCATGTAAAAAACTTGATTACAATGAAGTGGCGATGAGAAATTGGGATCTAATTTTTGAGTGCGTTGACTTAGATGTTGGTGTAAAAGTTTTGAGACTAGTGGATAGGGAGAAATCCCTCATGGGCTATTTGTATGAGGCCATGAATAGGGCGAAGGAGGTGATTGTAATAGAAAATTTGTAAGCTATAAACGTATAGTTATCATTTATGCACTATGAGGTATATTTTTGTGTAATGCAATGTACTCAACAATATGAATATAAACAACAAAAAATCAGTTCTTTTATTAAGTAGATGCTTAAAACCAATGACACAAAGACACATAGCAGTTTGAAAACATAACATTAATAACAAGGTATATATTAATCCATAATGTATTTGAATCATATGCACAACACTTGACACTAGTTTTGAGTGGAAAACCCTTGAATTGTAAAAATCCACTGTGCAAATGAATTCTATTAGGCCTCATTGGCCAAAAATCTCATTGATTACAGATTGTGCCTCACTAGCAAAGTTTGCCTCACTAGCATTAATAACACCACCTCATTGAAGAACCTCAACATTTCAATACAACAATCTTTTTAATGAGATCAAAACATATAACGAAGGACTACTCTATTTTCATTACAATTCCTCCTTATTTAATTTGCAATAACAGGCATAACATAATATTCTACTTTGTCCTTTACCAAGTATCCATTGGTTATGTCTCTTTTGTCATGTAAGAAACTTGATTACAATGAAGTGGCGATGAGAATTGGGATCTAATTTTTGAGTGCGTTGGCTTAGATGTTGGTGTAAAAGTTTTGAGACTAGTGGATAGGGAGAAATCCCTCATGGGCCATTTGTATGAGGCCATGAATAGGGCGAAGGAGGTGATTGTAATAGAAAATTTGTAAGCTATAAACGTCTAGTTATCATTTATGCACTATGAGGTATATTTTTGTGTAATGCAATGTAATCAACAATATGAATATAAACAACAAAAAATTAGTTCTTTTATTAAGTAGATGCTTAAAACCAATGACACAAAGACACATAGCAGTTTGAAAACATAGCATTAATAACAAGGTATATATTAATCCATAATGTACTTGAATCATATGCACAACACGACACTGGTTTTGAGTGGAAAACCCTTGAAGAGTAAAAATCCACTATGCAAATGAATTCTATTAGGCCTCATTGGCCAAAAATCTCATTGATTACAAATTGTGCCTCACTAGCATTAATAACACCTTCTCATTGACGAACCTCAACATTTCAATACAACAATCTTTTTAATGAGATCAAAACATATAACAAAGGACTACTCTATTTTCATTACAATTCCTCCTTATTTAATTTGCAATAACAGACATAACATAATATTCTACTCTGTCCTTCACCAAGTATCCACACATATAAGACTTACAAATGTTACTCTTTCAATCATAAGTTTGGTCTACACATGACAACTTTATTGACCTATCTATTCTCTTTCTTCTCAATAATCTTTGCACAACATATCTCTATAACACACATTGTATCAACTACCAAAACTACAAAGAAAATAGTCACTTTTGCTCACTCTCTCATTGCTCACAAAATTAGTTGATTGAAGCAATTTTACAATAGTTGCAGAGTAAGAAATGAGCAACCATATGTCAAAGGGTGGTTATCAGGAGTTAGTTGTTGAGGATGAAAAAGAACTTTGAATTTGAGCCTTTGATATACTGTCTCCCTCCACTCAATGTTTAAAGAGGGTTGTTGATTAAATATTGGGTGCTCAAGCTTAAGAACAAATTTGGTGTAACCGATGCCCATTAGATCAAAGGGTTGGTTTACACATGATGCAAAGACATAAGTTGTCACTTGAGTGACTTGCAATCCGTGACAACAAGTCACTATCAAAACATAACAAAAACTAAGTTGTCACAAGCAATGCTAAGGAGACTTGATGTGTTTGTTGGTCTTGACTTTGGTTTCTTCAACAAAACCCTAGATGTTAAGCCTTGAGATGAATTTCTCGAAAGCGCTAATATGTTTTCAAGTAACCAGAGGACTAGAGGGCTTTTTAAGACTACTAAAACAAACCAAGTTAATATGAGAGAACCACATTGATAGATCTTTGCTTTCAATCATGCTAACAACGTAAAACCCTTACAAAACCCTAACATGTTAAGAGTACTTTGAACTTGAGCAACTCTTTGCAATAACATAAGGATGAGCATTATATCAAGAACATGAGTATTTTAATGTGTCCATATGGTACAAGTTCTTACATCATTAACATTATCAACTCCAAACACCAAAGCCTTGAACACATTATTGTGAGCACTAAGATGTCTTCATTTGTTGTTCCATTCAAACAAGATTACCATACCTTTACCTTCTTTGTAACAATTCTACTAAGCAATGCCAATTGACATCAATGATAAATCAATGCCAACAAAATCTCCATTTGGCATTGATGTCAACATACTTGTACTTGCATTGTGCTTTCATTGATTTTTGTCATTCTTGCAGTGATTTCACTACTATCACAAAGAAACTTCTTTCACGTTGTCATTGTGTGAAACCAAGATTTGAAAGCACACTGGTGAGAATAAAAACACACCCCACTCTCCCTGTGATTGAACTGCAACTTAAATTGCAACTCACTATGATTGAAAGCACATTCATACTAAATTGAAAGCGAACATTGAAAGCACTGATCTCTCAGTGTTGTTTCAGATTGTAGATTTTAAAGTTTTTAAACACTGAAAAAGCCAAGAATATCCTTATGGCTTGAAGCCTAGCCATGGTTGCAAATGTCTCACCAAAGTCTATACCCTCATCCTGAGAGTATACTCTACAAACAAGTCTAGCTTTGTTCCTCACAACCTTACCACCTTCATCTAAATTTTCTCTAAATACCCACTTGCTCCAATAACATTCTTACCTTTAGGCCTAGGGACTAGTTCCCATGTTTTATTCTTTTCAATTTGTCTTAATTCCTCCTCCATGGCCTTTTTCTAACATTCATCTTTGCTGGCCTCTGTATAGTTCTTAGGCTCTACTTTTGATAATAAGAATTTATTTTCTTATTCACTTTATATAGTAGCTCTTCTCCTAGTTTGGATTCCTACCCCTTTGTTGCCAATGATGTGTTCCTGAGGATGGTTCTTTATAAGAGTCTTGAAAGGAGTTTTTACCATAGTTTCCAATGGTTTTGTTGGCGTTTCTTTTTCTGTAGGAGATTCTTCTTCAACTTCAAACTTTGATTAAAATTCTTCCTCAAAATTGTCAACATAGTTTTTGTCAGCATGCAACTTTCATCAACCTTTACACGAGCACTTTCAACTTCCTTTTTAGCCTTTTATTGAAACACTGGTATGCCTTACTACGTGTAGAATAGCCAAGGAAAATAACCTCATCACATCTTGATTGAAAGTTGCCCAATTTTTTATCATCTCTTAATGAAAAATTTACTTCCAAAAATCCCAAAGTACTTAACAAATGGTGACTTATTGTACCATAATTGATAAAGTGTGTGCTTGGATTTGACCCTTAACCGAGCTCTGTTTAGTGTGTATACTAATGTATGAACAACTTCTTTTTAATACACATTAGGCAACTTGGCCTCATCAAGCATGGTTCTAGCCATCTCCTTCAGTATTCTATTGTTCCTCTCTAACACTCTATTTTGTTGAGGTGTCCTTGTAGCAACATATTGTCTCTTAATGCCATGTTCACAATAGTCCTCAAAATCTCTCGAAGTGTATTCTCCACTCTTGTCTGACCTCAAACATTTTATCTTTAAATCTGATTCCTTTTCAACCATTTTTTAAACACCTTAAATTTATCAAATGCCTCTAACTCATGTATGAAATACCTTTCTCCATTAATGGCTCATCCTAGTAGGACCACACAAATCCATATGGACAAGTTGCAATGGCCTAGTGGATGAATGTTCTTTTGATACAAAATTGTTTTTTGTTTGTTTCCCATGTTGTCACTCCTTGCAAGTGCTGCTCACTGGCTTGTGAATGGGTGGCATGCCTTTAACAATTCGATTTTTACTTTGACCAGATTGTCAAAGTTTAGGTGGCCAAGCCTTTTATGCCACAACCAACTCTCTTCCACTTGTCTAATAATGCAAATATCTTTATGCTTATTGTGACTTGTGATGTCTTTCAGATTATAGACATTTCCTCTAGTCCTCTTACCTATTGCAACTGTCTTTCTTGATTTATTTTTTTATCTCACACCCTTTTGCATTGAATAAAACATTGTAACCATTGTCACAAATTTGATTGACACTCAAGAGGTTATGTTTTAACACTTCTACATAGTAGACATCATGAATAGGCATGCTATCATTCAACAACAAGGTTCCTAAGCCTTTGATATACGTGGAAGTATTATCACCAAATCTAACAAATCTACCTTCAAAACTCTCAAGTTTGGTAAACTTCTCTTTGTCACCAGTCATGTGGTTTGAATAACCATTGTAAATCACCCACAAATCTTTCTTTTTGGTATGAAATGTTGTTTGGACAAACATTGATTCCTCAACATTTTTTATCTCCTTTGGTCTCCAAACTAATTTTACTTTGTTCACCTTTACATCAGACTTTAAGGAACTATAGTTCCTCTTTGAATTAACAATGTGATTCTCATTATGTCTATCAAAGTTAAATCTACAATACTTGACTATATGACCAAATCTATGACAGCTAAAGCATCTCAAATTGTTCAACATATCATGAGAATGTTTTTCAACAAAATTATCTCCTTTGGTCTCCAAACTAATTTTACTTTGTTAACCTTTACATCAGACTTTAAGGAACTATAGTTCCTCTTTGAATTAACAATGTGATTCTCATTATGTCTATCAAAGTTAAATCTGCAATACTTGACTATATGACCAAATCTATGACAGCTAAAGCATCTCAAATTGTTCAACATATCATGAGAATGTTTTTCAACAAAATTTGACCTTCTTCTTGAGGTAACTCTATATTCATTTATCTTATGACCATACTAATTACAAAAGAACAATAACCAAAGAAATGAGTGTTATACCTGATTGGAACTCTTCCATGTAAAATTGATGATTCTTTAAACACATTGTTGCTGCTCTTGACATGAACCTTTGCATCTTTGTGATCCGAATTCTGTGTATGAATTTTGCTATTAATTCCCAAGAACTTAGAACTTTGACCAACATCATATCCTTTGAGATCGATTTTATTTTCAGATCTCTCTAACTTCCTTCTCAATATAACAATTTCTACCTCCAAGTTTTGAAATTCATCTGTCTTGGATGTCAACTCTAGCTTGATCACTTCTTCAACTCTCTTTCTCTCCTCAAGTTGTACTTTCAAATCAATAACTAATTGATTTGCACTTTTAACCTTGCTGATTATATTTTCTTTTTCTTTCATGGCTTGATCTTTTTGTATGCAAGCCTCCTTTTTTAATCTTTTAATCTCCTTAAGGGCACACAGTAGTTCACCCTCAAGATCAACATCTACCATCTCAAATTCACTAGCCATCTCACATCTATCTTTATGATTTGCACTTGAACTTTCCATTGCCATAAACAAGACTTCTCCTTCTTCATCAATCAAGTCTTCAGATTTACTATCAGATGCATCAACATACACACTCTTTTTCTTCTTAGAGAACTTTCTCCTAGCATTAAATGACTTCTTTTTTCTTTGTTTCTCACTACTTTCTTCATCATTATTTGGTTCATCATAAGGACACTTGGCTACAAAATGTCCTATTCTGCCATAGTTAAAACACTTGAAAGGAATTTTTCCTTTATACTTCCCTGACCCCTTTATCAGTTTTCTAACAAAGTGAGATTCTAATGCATCTTTGTCATTGGAGTCTGAATGAATTTCTTTATCTTTTTTCTTAGCCTTGAAGGCTGCCTCTCTATTAGAAGACTCCTCCTTACATGTTCTCATTTCATAAGTTGTGAGAGCACCATGCAAGTCATCCATAGAGTACTTATTTATATCCTTTGCTTCTTCTATTGCAGATAATTTGGAGTCATACTTAGATGATAGTGATCTAAGGACATTTTTTACAACATCTTTATCATCTACCTCTTCTCTTAGACCTTGAATAACATTGATAGTTCAATCAACCCTAACAAGGTAATCAACTATCTTTCCTTCCTCACTCATTTTTCAGCCCTTCAAACTTTGCTCTCAGATTTTGTATTTTAGCTTACTTCACTCTATCATTACCATAATAGATGTTGTTCAGTTTATCCCATACTTCCTATGAAGACTTATTGTGCATAACCTTTACAAAGGCATCTTTGGACAAACCACAAAGTATTGCATGTTTTGCCCTGACATCAGTCTCATATTCCCTTTTGCTAGCAACATCAATGGGTATAGTAATAGGAACACTGTAACCATTGACAACTGAACTCCACACATCAACTCCTAGAGACACCAAGTATGTTTGTATTCTAACCTTCCAAAATCCAAAGCCAGTCTCGTCAAATAGGGGCGCTTTTGCAATTGAAGAACCATCTTGTGCCATGAATACAAGTGTTCCATACCAAGATCAACCTTAGGCTATTAAACCCCTACAAGGAACCTGACTTCTCTGATACTTATTGGAATACTTCAAACCACTGAGGGGGGAGGGGTGAATCAATGGTCAATTAAAAATCAATTCTTTTATTAAGTAGATACTTAAAACTAATGACACAAAGACACATAACCATCTGAAAGCACAAAGCATTAATAACAAGGCATGTATTAATCCATAATGTACTTGAATCATATATGCTCAACACTTGACACTATTTTTGAGTGGAAAACCCTTGAAGGCTAAAAACCACTATGCAGATCTCATTGATTACAGATTGTGCCTCACTGACAAAGTTTGCCTCACTAGCATTAATAATACCTTTTCACTGAAGAACCTCAACATTTCAATACAACAATCTTTTAAATCAGATCAAAACACATAACGGAGGACTGCTCTATTTTCATTACAATTCCTCCTTATTTAATCTACAATAATATGCATAATATAAAATTCGACTTTCTCCTTCACGAAGTATCTGCACATATAAGACCTACAAATGTTACTCTTTCAATCATAAGTTTGGTTTGCATATTACAACTTCATTGACCTCTCTTCTCTTTCTTCTCAATAATCTCTGCATAACATATCTCTAAAAACACACCATATCAACTACCAAAACCATAGAGAAAATAATCACTTTTGTTCACTCTCTCATCGCTCACAAAATCAGATGATAGAAGTAGTTTTACAATGGTTACAAGGGAAGAAATGGGCAACCACTTAGCAGAGAGTGGTCATCAGGAGTTAGTCGTTGAGGATTAAAAAAATCTTTTGAATCGGAGCCTTCGATATATCGTCTCCTGCCACACAATGTTTAAAGAGGATCGTTGATCAAATACTTGGTGCTCAAAACTTAAGAACAAACTTGGTGTAATCGGTTCCATTAGGTTGAGGGGCCAGTTCACACACAATGCAAGGACACAAGTTGTCACTTAAGTGACTTGCAACCGGTGATAATACGTCACCATCAAAATATAACAAAAGATAAGTTATCACAAGCAAGACTAAGGAGACTTACCTCATGTTCCCATGTTGTTTCTTAATTATTTATTTTTCTTAAATTTAAGGAGTTAAGTGTTCCCATGCAACTTTAAAATTGTGGAAAAATGGATAATTTAGAATCTTTCCTTATTTTGGTGGAGCATCTATTGTTTAGGAATTAGTAGTAAGCTGTTGAAGAAAAGTGGGGGCTAGAAATAAGCAGCAATTGGTTATTGACAAAAATGTCATGTGGCTCCACAATTTGCTTTCCCTCTTTTTTTTAAGATTTTATTTCTATTTTATTTTCAAAATTTAAGGACAAAAATTAATATTAATACTAATTGATACAAAGTTAAGATGTTTTCTTTAAAAATAAGTAGCAAAGATAAATATTCATGGGGCTAGTTGCTCCACAAATAATTCCTAAAAATATTGAGCAGCGACTGCTAGCCAAAATAAGCTAAGCAGTCGAATGGGAACATGCTCTTAGATGTTTTTCTAGGTTTTGACTTCGATTTCTTCAACAAAACCCTAGATGTTATTCCTTGAGATGAATTTATGAAAAGCCCTAATATGTTTTCAAGCAACCAGAGGATCAGAGGGCTTCTTTAGATTGCTGAAATAGACAAGTTAATATGAAAGACCCACATTGATAGATATTTTCTTTCAGTCATTGTAACAACATGAAACCCTTACAAAAACCTAATATGCTAAGAATACTTTGAAATCGAGAAACTCACTACAACACCATAATGATGAGCATTATAGAACTTTCAAGAGCATGAGTATTTTAACGTATCCATATGCTACAAGTTCTTACATTATCAACTCCAAATAGCGATGCCTTGAACACATTACCGTGAACACAAAGATACCTTCATTTGTCGTTCCATTCAAACAAGAATACCATTCCTTTACCTTCTTTGTAACAACTTTGCTAAGCAATGTAAGTTGATATCAATGACAAATCAATGCCAATAGAATGAATGGTAGAAAGATCATTTGGTTCAAATCCAAAATCATGTATGCATGGGGATTTGAGACTTAAGTAATATTTTTTAGAAAGAAAATGCAAAAATGGTAAATCACCTTCTTCAACATTATTTATGCAATATGGTATGGATTCAAGTAACATTTTGAGGTATGTGAAGATTCAAACATTTAATAAGTTTAATATTATTGTTGTTGGTATGTCCATAAAACTCTACACCCGTGATTACAGATGGGCACGTGGAATGTCAAATCTTATTCGACATCAATGATGGAGTAATTTAAAATCCAAGTAAGCAAACTCACATCATTTTAGTTGGTTACATTTATGGTGTTTGTGGTGGTGTAAATTATGTCTCATAATTACACTTTACTTAAGTTGACTTAGGATAATGCATCTCATAGTAGTTTGGATATAAGACACTTAGAGAAGTGTGCACATAGGGATGATGTATGTAGGAGAAATTCCACCTTTTGTGGTCTTATCTTGTTGTTACATTCCACCTTTGGTGGGTGATCCACCTCTTGTGGAATATTTTATTATTTCTCCTACCTACCCTCACCTACCCTTATTTTTCATTGAGCCACATATCATGATTGTGTGCTCACATATCCATATGGCCTTCCCTTTATAAGCAGGCTCATCTTACATTGTATGAAAAGATCCAGTTGATGGTATTTTACATCTTGATTAGAATACGGTTTATTCTTATCAAATCTATTGTTTCCTATTGTGTTATTCATTGTGCTCTAGATCTTGGCTATATTTGACAAATTCTTACATGGTATCAGAGCCATTGGGGCTTCAATGAGTAGTTCTTTTAGAGAGAATTTGGACCATTCATTTTTTGGGTTTGAGGAGGTGCGCATTTTGGGGTATCCTATGGCGATTTCGACCTCATTGTTGCGTCCGAGAGGCCGTTTCCATGATTTTGAGTTTTTTGATTGAGTGAAATTGGAGGGGTTTCTTGTGTGATTGTGTCTCTCTTTATCTTATGATCTTTCATTTTGTTTCTATGGGTTCTCCTAAATTTCCACTTTTAACTTCACATAACTATGCTTCATGGAAAATTGATGTATGAAGTAAGCTAATAGAAAAGGGATTAACTCATTATATCAATGAAACTATAACTGCACCGACTGATCCTAAAGGTAATCCTAATTCTCACATGGAATGGCTCACTAAAAAAATCATGGCTATTGGGACATTGAGGAAGTATATACCAAAGGATCTTCACATTGACAAGTGTAAAACAATTAAGGATGCATGGGATTTCTTGGAAAAATTGTATGGTCAAATTGATGGGATTAGGGGCTATCAACTTGATAATGATCTCACCATGTTGGATCCCAATAACTTTGATACAATCCAAGATTATGTTACTAAGGAAAATGAGCTAAGAGCGCAGTTGAAGGATTGTGGCATTGATAAGAAGGATGCACAGTTGGTCTACAATTTGTTGGGAAAGCTTCCATCAGAATATGCAACATTTATTTCTAGCTTCGAATCCCATTGCTCGACAGTGGGTAGTTCATTCACTAAGCTCACATTTGATGCATTCACAAAAATATTGATGTTAGAATAATCTAAGTTGACGAGCATGGGGATAACTCATTCAATGATGTGTTGTGTGTATCCCATTTGACAAACAATCTTCTTTCCATCTATCAGATCATTTATGGGGCAACAAGGAAAATTGTGGAGTTCACACCTGATTCAGTTATCATTAGAGACTTGGAGACTAGAGCTATTATTGCTACATGGGTGGTGGATCATGCATCTCGATTGTATTCCTTTGCAGATTTTATTTCTATTGATGAGGATGATTCTTCATATGATGATCACACATCTTCTGTTGATTCAGATATCGAGGAGAATTTGGTTACTTGTACTTGGGGATTCTCACATGTGACCCTATTCTTGAGCCTTGCATTTCATCTCCTCCTATTGTTCACATCACCTATTGCACCTAATGATGCAGATATTGCAACAATTTTGCCTTCGTGTGATTCAGTGTAGCAGGGTATATCTTGTCTTCTAGCTTCAATTCCTTGGGATCACTACTTAACATACATTGTAGGTTTATTTGTGGAGTCCTACATTGCAAATTTTGGAGACATCATTGTTGACATTCATGTTCTCTTTGATGAAGATGATCCTTCTTTGATTGTTGCAAGGGAACACTCTGACCCTCTTGTTCATTCTCTACATGATCATTCTTTTGAGGTTGACATGATTGTAGATTCTTTATGTACAACACTTGGAGGAGCTCTCTTTATCCTCAGAGGAGACGTGTGAGTCTTTGGATCATGTTCTACATTCATCCTCACTAGATCTTGGATTTCCCTTTTCAGCAGTGTCGATTAGTACACTTGATTTGGAGGGGGTAACTTTCAACATCGACAAGGGGATACTTGAGTAGGTTTCAAAGACTTTATTTAACTTGAGTTTTTTTTCCTAAATCTTCCTTTCATGATTGGGGAGACTTCATGGACACACCTTTGGTTTTGTCGTGCGCTCACGGTAGGAGAGTCCTCAAGGAGAACAATCCAGATTGTGTAATAAGAGTAATCACAATAGAAGCAACACAATACGATGGAGGAAATGCAAAATCAAACTTATATTATTTCATGAAATTCAAATACAATTGGCCGACAACAAGTGGGCTTTCAGATTCGACACATTGGCCTAATTACAAACATGCTCAAATACTGTATCTGAGCTCCAACAAGACTGCGAGCCAACTCCAGATCCCCTAACCTTATGGTTATTTTTCAATATGCTAAGAACTGATTCACATATGCTAATATTTTATTTTATATGACATCCAAAGCTCTAGAGTGATCCACGTTGGCCCAAGATGAAAACAAAAGCCGATGAAGAAGATGTAACATGTAAAACAACTAAGTCAGCTTCCACCAAATGAAATCCTTTGGAAACAACATAGAATGATGTGCGGACCCAGCGGAAGGTCGACCACGAACCAAGAAACATCATAGGATACGCAATCAAGCTCCACAAGCTACATAAATGATCCACAAGATTTTGCATAAGAAAATAGGTCTAGGTGGCTTTGGTGCACATGCCAAAAAACTGACCCACATTCCGAAAGTGATAACTTGTCGGAAAGAGATCCAAACGATCTGCAGACCTAGGATAAGGTATATGAACATGTCCTCGAATAAAACCTAGCTCCGCAAGATTTGATGAGCATATATGGAAAAAAACATAAAAGAATGTTGAAATATCAAGGTTGAATCATGAAACAAACTGAATTGTAAATGTTTTTGGTTGATGCAAGATTGCTAAGAACAAGGGATGCTCCTGCATTAGACATCTAGGGTTGATAAAAAGTGAGTCTCTCAGTTTGCGGGGGCTAGAGGAAAACCAAGATGGTCTACCTCGGCTTGAGAAATCCATGATGAGTCTTCAAGTAGTTTGCCCTTCCACTTCATAAGATACTCTATATACTGCTTTCCTTAGGTACTATGCCCAATTCTACTGTCCAAAATCTTTTCAATTAGGTCCGATATCTTCTGGGACATCTGCTTCTCCAAATTTGTTGCGCTATCTTCACTAAATTCTGCCTCATGATATTGATGTAGGTCTGCAATGTTGAAAATAGGTAAATACCCAAGGTATTTGGTAACTCCACTTCATATGCATTTCTGGAACTAAATTTCCTCAAGATCTTACAAGGTCCAAACTTGCTCATCTTCAAGTTATTATAGGTACCTACTAGAAATATTTCTTTTCTTAGATACACCATCACTTCATCTCCAACTTCAAATTCTTTGTGTCTCCTCTTTTTATCTGCCTTTACCTTATACCTACTATTCATGTCTTCCAAATGTTGTTTAACCTGACTATGTACTGTCTTCATATGTTCTAAAAATACTTCTGCTTCTGCACTCCTTTTATCCTGATTACTGATATCCCTTAACTTTGATATACCTCTAGGGTGTATTCTAGTAATAATCTCAAAAGGTGTTCTTCGAGTAATTCTGTTCACTGAATTGTTGTAGGCAAACTCTTGTTGTGCAAGAATCAAGTCCGAACTGTCGGTTTTCTCTCCAACTAAGCATCTCAACAAATTTCCCAAACTCCTATTTACTACTTGTGTCTATCCATCAGCCTGTGGGTGAAAAGTAGAACTAAAATTCAAGTTTGTCTTCATTTTCTTCCAAAGTGTCCTCCTAAAATATCCAACAAAATTAGTATCTCTATCTAAACATGCTCTTAGGTAATCCATGTAATCTCACCACCTCCTTGAAAAATAGGTTAGCTATATACACAACATCTATTGTCTTCTGATAGGGTATAAAATGTGCCATCTTTAAGAATCTATTCACCACCATAAATATAGAATCATTCCCTTTCCATGTCTCAGGCAATCCAAGTATGAAATCTATGCTTATATCTTCCCAAGGTCTTTCCGGAACTGTCAAAGGCTTATACAATCCAACATTCTAATTGCTAGCTTTTGCAAGTTGACAAATTGTATAGCTTTGAACAAATTTCCTAACATCCTTATGAATCTGAGGCCAAAAGTAATTCTCACCAACCAAGGCTACTATCTTATCAACACCAAAGTGTCCTACTAATCCTCCATTATGCTTCTCCTTTATAAAAAATTCTCTCATAGAACTTTGGAGTATACATGACTGATTTCCTCTAAACAACATCTCATCTTGAATGAAGTAATCTAGCAACCTACTCCTATCCACTGTAATAGGTTCTATGCAATCTCCCCAAGGTTCTGCAAAATCAGGATAATTCTCATACAAGTTCTTCAATTCCTCCAAACCCAATACTTCCACTCTCATCTCTGTTAGAAAATTTCTCCTACTTAGAGCAACATCAACTTTATTTGACTTTCCACTTCTATGTGTCAAAACAAAGATATAACTCTACAAGAACTCCACCCATCTCATGTGTCTTTGATTTAACTTACCTTGACTATTTAGATATTGCAAATCTTGATGATCGATATACAATACAAACTCCTTAGTCGGTAAATAATGTCTCCATTTTTTCAATGCTTGAATTATGACATAAAAATATTGATCATACACAAAATATCTCCTTCTTTCATCATTCAATTTTTCACTGAAATAAGCTATTGGTCTTCCCTCTTGACTCAACACTGCTCCAATTGTATTCCCACTTGCATCACATTCCACTTGAAATAATTTGCTGAAATCCTGTAAAGCCAAAACAAGTTGTTCTGTCACTTTCTGCTTCAACAACTCAAAACTCTTATTTGCTCCAGATTTCCACTTGAATTCCTTCCTATCTCCTCTCATTGTTTTAGTTAGAGGGCTACAAATTTAACTGATATTCCTAATGAACTTCAGGTAGAAACTAGCCAATCCATGAAATGATCTTACCTCTTCAATGCTTTCCAGGGTAGGCTGTTAGGTCCTAGAGACAACTGAGAGGGGGGGGGGGTGGTGAATCAGTTGTCAAATAAATTCAAATAAAAAACAACTTAACCAAACGTAAATGCCGGTAGACAGTTTATCCGTTAATTACAATACCGGTAAAGTTTAATGTATGAAATAGAAAGACAATAACATCCACAACACATAACACCAATATTTGTACGTGGAAACCCTGTAAGGGGAAAAACCATGGTGGGAAACCTTACCCACAATCAGATGATACTACTGCAGATAGTATGTGTATACAATAGGGGGTCTGCACATGCAGAAAGGGCAAGTGCCTAGAGCTCACTGCTCAAACACAAATGGGAGTCACACTGACTACAATTGGATGGTTAAATCTAATAATGATGTACTGCTCAAAGTAGCATCTTCATATGATGGATTCAGTACAGGTTTAGCTCTGATTTGCCTTCATAAAACCTTCCTTCAACCTTCAAATGATGTCTGAGTGTATATCTCTTCTTATTCTCGCATATACCGAATTACAATCCTTTTCACATTCGCACACTGATCTCCAAATGAGATCTTACATTTATACCATAACCTAAGACCAATTTTAGTAGGTCGGCTCTGAAAGATATTACAATAAAACAATTTATAAGTAAAACAATAACTGATGCAATATCTAATTCAACATGTCGGCTTAATGCATTTACAACAATGATAAACCATCTCCATAGCGTGTCGTGCTGATCTGGAATAGATAAGCCTGTCGGTGTGTATCCTGGACCTATTTGCCAGTAACAACAAATATGCAAACACGAATATACCAATGAACAAATCTCCAAGATAGAGTGTCTAAACAATGTATTCGACATAACCAAGTATTTTCCATGTCATTCCAAGTGTCGGTGAACAATATATCCTGCCGGTGAATCAGATACCGGTGACTGTGCATAAGTCACTTGCTTGCCAGTGAACATTGCCAATTCTCCAAGTGCCAGTAGGCTGACCAGAGTTGATAAGTGTTGACATCAATGACAAAACCATATCAACATATCCAAAATACCAACATAGGCCAATCAACAATTGCTCTTATCTTCTCAGGATCCATCTTCAATCCATCCGCAGATATCACAAATCCCAAATAGACTAACTCTTTCTTCATGAAACTGCACTTCTTAATGTTTATCAACAACTTCTCCTCTCTCAACCTTTGCAAAACTTGTCTCAAATTCAACATATGTTCTTCCTTTGTCTTACTGAAAATCAAGATGTCTTCTAAGTACACAATAACAAACTTACCCAAGAACTCCTTCAATACTTCGTTCATCAACATAATGAAAGTACTTGGTGCATTAGTCAGTCCAAAAGGCATTACCAACCATTCATACAGTCCTTCATTTGTCTTGAATGTTGTCTTCCACTCATCTCCTTCTCTAATTTTGATATGATTGTATGCACTTTTCAAGTCTATCTTTGTATAATATTTGGCTCCACTTAAACAATCCATCATGTCATCCATCCTAGGCAAAGGAAACCTTTACTTCACTATGATCTTGTTTATTGCTCTAGAGTTGGTACACATCATTCTCCATTCTCCATAGGTGCTAATACTTCTGGAACTGCACAAGGGCTCAAACTTTCTCTGATCAAACTTTTCCTCAATAACTCCTACACTTGTCTATTCAATTCCTCATTCTCTACTAGTGTCATTTGATGTGCTTCTTTGTTAGGCAAACTAGCTTCGAGAATTAGGTGTATGCAATGACTGATACTTCTCATAGGTGGTAATCTATCAATTTCATTATCTTAAATGATGTCTCCATACTTTGTCAACAACTCTTTTATCTCCTTCAGTTCTTCTTCTTCATGCTCCGGGTTTTCAGTCTTCTTAGGAACTAAAGAAAAACACATATTCTCATGTCTCATCCCATCCAGGAATTTCCTCCCATCTACCAAACAAATTCTAGCATTAGTACAAACTTCACTCTTCAAAGGTTCCTCCAAATGCAACAAGGTTTGTTTCATCCCATTTGCAACAATAGTGTAAATGTTCTTCCTTCCATCACGTATTTCTTGTCTATCATACTGCCAAGGTCTACCCAACAAGATATGACATACATCCATAGGTATAATATAACACAAAAATTCATCATGATAAGATCCAATCTCCAATTTTACCAAACATTGTTCCCTTACTAATACCTTATGATCATCCTGAATCCACGCCATCTGATAGGGCTTAGGGTGCTTCAATCTTTCCAAATTTAACTTATTCACCATCTCTTCCAAAACAAGGTTATTCATACTACCGCTATCAAGTATAACTTTACAACACTTACCGACTACTTTGCATCTAGTCTTGAACAAATTCTTTCTCTACAAGGGTTCTTGCTCTCCTTCAGTACAATACAATGCTCTTCTCATCATCAACAACTCTCCATCCGTCTATTAGTTGATCCAATAGGTTCTTCTTCTGCTAATGTTGCTCTTCCACGGTTTTCTGTCTTCTTACATTCACAAGCTCGATTTCCTTCTCCTTCGCATTTAAAGCAGGTTCCTCTAAACACTCTTCTTTCCTATCTTCTGTCTTCTTTTCCATAACCCTCATTTCCAGTAACCATAATTTTCTTTTCTCCGAAATTTTTTTCTGTCATCCCTCTTGTATGAACTACTATCTTTGTTAACTTCCTTGTCCTTATTTTAATTTGCACAGGGTCCTCTTCCTCTGGTATAGGATTTTCCTCCTTTTTGCTTCTACTCATGTCTTTTATTCAACTTCTCCTATGCTTCAGGGCCTATTGAATTAACTTCTTTAACACTTTGCAACTTGATTAAATTGAGTTCATCTTGTATAGACATTCGTAACCCATTCAAATATCTAGAAACTTGTTTAATCTCATCATTAGTGTGTCCAGATATGATATTCAACCTGTAGAATGCTTTAGTATATTCCTTCACACTTGATTCCTTCTGCTTCAGGTTCTGCAACTTCTGGAACAGATTCACTTGATAATCGATAGACATAAACTTCGATTTCAACTTGCTAACCATCCGTTCCCAAGATTTGATCTTTTCTTTGCCTCTTCTTTGTTTATCTACATGAAAATATTCCCACCAAAGAGATGCATGTCCTTTCAACTTGGTACAAGCATATTTCACCTTCCTGTCTTCCGTAGGGTTCTGAAAATCAAAATACTTTTCCATCTCCATGATCCAATCAAGCAATTCATTTGAATCGAACTTGCCATCATAGTCCGATGGATTGAAATATGGTTTGGTATTCACTCTGGTCAAGACTTTTAGAAATCTCTCTTCTTTTTGATTGACCGTCGGCTGATTTGCTCCTTCTTCTCCCGCTTCTACCTCCTCTTCATCATCACTCACATATTCAACATGTCGACCTCTTCTCTGGGTTGTTCAATAGCTTCCAATCGCGCGGCAATTCCTCTCAACATTTCTATCATAGCAGGGTTTGGATTTCCATGTGCTCCAACACCTGTAGCATTTCTTTGGGCCATCTTCACGCAAGTCTTCTACAACTACGGGTCAGATGCTAAATTCCACCACCTCATAAAAATATTCTTACAGGACTTCGTAATCTTTGGAATGAAAACTCGCTCTGAACTTGGTGTAGTTATAGTAGGAGAGTCCTCATGGAGAATAGCCTAGACTGTGCAACAAGAGTAAACACAATAGAAGCAACACAATGTGATGGAGGCAATGCAGAATCAAACTTATATTATGTCATAAAATTCAAATATAATTGGTTGGCAACAAGAGGGCTTTCAGATTGGACACATAAGCCTGATTGCAAACATGCTCAAATGCTATATCTGAGCTCCACCAAGACTGCGAGTCAACTCTGGATCCCCTAACCTTATGATTATTCTTCTATATTCTAAGAACTGATTCACATATGCTAAATTAAATTATTTTGTATGACATCCAAAGCTCTAGAGTGATTTGCGTCAGCCTAAGATGAAAACAAATGTTGGTGGAGATGTAATGTGTAAAAGAACTAAGTCGGCTTCCACCAAATGAAATCCTCCAGAAACAACATAGAATGATGTGCAGACCTAGGGGAAGGTTGGCCATGAATCAAGAAACATAAGAGGATATGCAATCAGGCTCTGCAAGCTATAAAAATGATCCACAATATTCTCCAAAAGCAAAGAGGTCCAGGCGGCTCTGGTGCACAAGCCAGAAAAATGCCCCACATTCTAGAAGGGATAACTTGCTAGAAATAGATCCAAACAACATGTGGACCTAGGATAAGGTAGATGAAAATGTCCTCAAACAAAATCTAGCATATGGAAAAATAAAAAAAAGATTGCTGAAACTGCAAGGCTGAATTGAATAGGAAACAAATTGAATTGCAAATGTTTTCGGTTGATACAAGATTTCCAAGAACTAGGGATGCTCCTGCATCATTTTGTTTCTTCGCAAGGGGAGGACCATTGTTCGATGATCGTGGAGTATCTTCTACATTTAGTTTCGATCTTCTACCATTGGTGCATATTCTACATTGAGGGGGGCTACTTGGTCTCTTTTCTTCTCTCTTATGGGGGGTAATTTTTCCTCACATGGGGTTTTTTTCTTCTCATACTTATTTGAGAGTTCTTTTGTAGAGTTTTCATCTCTCTTTTGGGGGGGAGTTTTTTTCCATTGGGTTTTTCTCTCTTTTTCTGTTTGTGAGAGATTGCATTGGTTTGTGCATTTGCATTTGTACATGGGTACCTAACATGGCCTAGTAGCCGAGACCCATCTTGCATTGTTAGCTTGAGTCTACATTACCCTAAATTGCACTTAAGGGGGGGTGTTGGTGTAAATTATGTCTCATAATTACACTTTACTTAAGTTGTCTTAGGATAATGCATCTCATAGTAATTTGGATATGAGACACTTAGAGAAGTGTGCACATAGGGATGATGTATGTAGGAGAAATTCCACCTTTTGTGGTCTTATCTTGTTGTTACATTCCACCTTCGGTGGGTGATCCACCTCTTGTGGAATATTTTATTATTTGTCCTACCTACCCTCACCTACCCTTGTTTCTCATTGAGCCACCTGTCATGATTGTGTGCTCCCATATCCATATGGCCTTGCCTTTATAAAAAGGCTCATCTTACATTGTATATAATGATCCAGTTGATGATATTTTATGTAAGGAAGTTAAGTAGCAGAACAATTTCCTACACTAACCTTGAGAGGTGGATAATGCAAAAACTTTTATAGATCGTTACGACAGTTATAAAACCTTAAGAGAAATAATCAAAATATCATGCATACCACAACACAACAATACAATGATTTACGTGGAGAAAACACTTTCGGGAGAAAAACCCCACACTCCAAAAGAAACTCAATATATTATTCAACAATCAATAATAGATTACAATATACTTGTAGAGAAAGCTCTTCACAGGAGTACCACTAATCAGAGACTCAGAGGTAACTTAATTGCCATAAGACTCTTACACACAACCTTTATCTCACATGCCTCATATATAGGAGATCCTTACAAGAAACCATCAAACGATATTACAAAAGCATGGGCTAAAACCACCCAATAAAGTAGAGCCGACCTTATCTCCCTTCTAGATGCCCTATGATATGTTAAAACACACATCAACATGTACCCCTCCCTTTTATAGCTCATTTATGTGTCAGATATATTTTATATTTCTTATTTCAGGAGTAAAACTTCTGGAGGCCATAACTTGAGAATCGTGTGTTCTATTGACGAACCGTTTGAAGTGTCAGAAATCTCGCGAAGTGATCTATTGCCTTGTAAATGCTACGCCATTTACACCTACTTTTCAGGGCATTTCGAGGCCTCTAAAGTCGTCAAACTTAAATTTAAACCTTTCATTACACTCCTCCAAAATTAAAACTTTAATATCTTCAAAACTAGCCGTGATCTTGCGACATAACTTTATCGGAAAGCTTATCTATCCAACCAGAAGCTTCAAGAAGAATTTCACACCATCTTGTGCTTAAATGAAAACTTACTATAAATAATAACCTCATGTAAATGCAAGGTTGAGACACCATTTTCCCCAACATTCTCCCACTTGTCGAACACCTTGCAAGAGCAAAGGGAGTATCAATACAATAAATTAATTGCTAGGGGCCATGAGACCCATAGACTCTGAACACCATCTGAACTTCTGTGTGCTCACAACCTTAGTTAAAGCATTTGCAACATTCATCAAAGTTTCTACCTTAACCAACTTCACTCTGCCATCTTCGACCATATCTTTGACAAAATGATACTGAACATCAATATGTTTGGTCCAGGCATGAAATGTCTGGTTCTTAGCTAGGCAGATCACACTTTGACTGTCGCAATAAACTGTCACTGCATCTTGTTGTATTGCAATATTTGAACACAATCTCTTAAGATAAATGGATTCTTTACAAGCATGAGTATCTTCCATATACTCTACTTTACTAGTGGACAAAGCAACCACAACCTATCGCTTGCTTATCCAACTAATTGCACCACCAAATAAAGTAAACACATAAGCACTGGTGGATCTTCTGCTATCAATATCACCTGCCCAATCTGAATCCAGATAACCATGAATATCAAGGGAAGTCATGTCTCCAACCAAATTACCATGATAGCACAAAGAATACTTTGAGGTACCCTTGAAATATCTGAAGACTCGTTTGACTACATCCCAATGAACTCTACTAGGATTAGACATATATCTGGAAAGAAATCCCACTGTTTGGGAAATGTCTAGTCTGGTATAAACCATAACATACATCAAACTTCCAACTACACTATAGTAAGACACTTTTCTCATGTCTTCCATCTCCGATGGAGATGTAGGACAATCTGAAGTAGATATTTCATTCCAATTGCAAAAGGAACACATAATGGTCTACAATCCTGCATGTTGAACCTCCGAAAAACTGAATTCACATACTTACTTTGGCCTAGCCATAGATTTCTGTTTACTTTATCTCTTCTAATTTCCATCCCAAGAATTTGCTTTGTAGCACCAAGATCCTCATTTCAAATTTAGCAGCGAGATGAGACTTTAGTTCTGAAATCATACCTTTTCGTTTACCAATGAATAACATATCATTAACATACAATGCAATGTACAGGAAATGATCACCATCGAATTTATAATAAACACAATGATCTAATTTAGAACGCTCAAATCCTAAACTTAACACATATGTATTAAATTTCTGGTACCACATCATAGGACTCTATTTGAGGCCATACAAAGATTTGTTTAATTTACAGACCAAATTACTTTTACCTTTCCAAACATAGTGCTCCAATTATTTCATATATATATCCGCAATAGCTATAGAAAGAAAAAACCTACTGGATGTCATTTTTTCAATAGGAGAAAATATCTCACCATAATCAACACCCTCAACCTGAGAGTATCCTTTTGCAACTAACTTTGCTTTATACTTCTTAATGCTTCCATTTGAACCAATTTTTTTTTGAACACCCATTTGCAACCAACATGCTTCTATCCTTCAGGAAATGGTACAAGATCCTATGTATCATTCTTTTTCAAAGTTGCCATTTCTTCTTCTATAGCAATCTTCCAGGATTCTGCATCATTCATACCTAATCCCTCTTCTACAGATCTAGGTTCACATACATTAGTATTCAAAGCAAAAATACATCTCCAATCATCAGGTGAATACCTTTCAGGTGGTCGTCTATGTCTTGTAGACATTTGAACAAGCTGAGTTGGAGGTTTTTCCTCTTCTTCTGAAGATTCAGAGCTATATAAGCTCTCCTCAACTTCTTGCCTATCAAGTGGTCTCGATTCAACTCTTTCAGGTGTAGAAGGGAATTGAATCACATCTTTCTATTTAGTTTGTTTCAGATGTAATGTAATAGAAGGAGACTAAATTTCTCTAAAACACAAGTACACCTTGCCTCCATTAAATTCTTCGTATTCAAAAAACCAATCTTTATTGGAAGTCATATGAAAAGATGCACCTGAGTCAATTAAACGTGCGCCATTCCCTACATGAGTAGCTAAAGCTGCAATGAATGCATCACCATCTTCCTTCTCGGACTCAGAATTAGAATCAAATTTCTTCTTTTTCTTCTTCTTTTCTTCTTTGTAGTCCTTATGGATGTGACCTGGTTTACTGCAACTCTAGCATATGACTTTGGACTTTCCAGGATATTTGGATATCCCTTTGGATTTGAACTTATTGCGCTTCTCATTCTTCTTGTCTTTTTCCTTAGGTCTTTAATAAATAGTTAGGGCTTCCTTCAAATTGATGGATACATTCTTTCACATATCTTCACCAAGTAGGGCACCTACCACATCTTCAGACTTCAAAACAACAGAAGTACTATCGATAGCCATAACAAGATAATCCCACAAATCAGGCAAAGAATAAAGAAAGATTCTATATTTCTCCTCTTCGTCCATCTTAACAGCAATAAATACTAATTGAGCCACCACCATGTTAAATACTTCTAGGTGGTTTGCAATTCATGCACCCTCTTCCATCTTCAACGAATATAATGTCTTCCTCAAGAATATCTAATTCAATAATGATTTCACTTGATACATTTCACCAAGCTTAGTCCATAACTTCTTTGCAGTGTTCTCTTCGTGGAGATTGATTAGAACAGAGTCTGTCACGCACAATCTGATAAGACCCTTATCTTTTCTGTCCATAGCATCATACTGAGAAACCATAGTAGGATCTGTAGATCTTGAGACATTCGCATCAACAACATCCCACAAATCTTGATCTATTAGGAGATCTTCCATCTTCAGCTTCCACATCTCAAAATTACTACCATTAAATTTCTCCACCTCTATTCTCCCTAACGAACTTGCCATCTAAAAATTCCTGCAACAAGATAAAAAAGTGTCTTCTACACAACCTCTCACTCACATCTGGATTAGTTCAAAAAACCCTACAACCTACAACTGAAACCAAAGGTGATCAGGCTTTGATACCACTTGTAAGGAAGTTAAGTAGCAGAACAATTTCCTACAGTAACCTTGAGAGGAGGATAATGCAAAAACTTTAACAGATCATTACAACAGTTACAAAAACTTAACAAAAATAATCAAAATATCATGCATACCACAACACAACAACACAATGATTTATGTGGGGAAAACCCTTTCAGGAGAAAAGTCCCAGACTTGAAAAATAGGTCAATATATTATTTAGCAATCAATAACATATTACAATATACTTGTAGAGAAATCTCTTCTCATGAGTACCACTAATCAAAGACTCATAGGTAACTCAATTGCCATTAGACTCTTACACACAACCTATATCTCACACATCTCATGTATAGGAGATCCAATACAAGAAACTGTCAAACGGTATTACAAAATCATGGGCTAAAAGCACCCAATAAAGTAGAGTTGACCTTATCTCCCTTCTAGATGCCCTATGATGTGTTAAAACACACATCAACACATGTCCCTCCCTTTTAAAGCTATTTGTGTCTGATACCTTTTATATTTCCTATTTCAGGAGTACAAACTTCCAGAGGCCATAACTTGAGAACAGTGTCCTATTGATGAACCGTTTGAAGTGCCAGAAAGTTCGCAAAGTGCTCTATTGCATCATAAACGCTATGTCATTTACACCCAATTTTCAGGGCATTTTGGGGCCTCTAAAGTCCTCAAATTTAAATTTAAACCTTTCATTGCACCCCTCCAAAACAAAAACTTTAATATCTTCAAAACTAGCTATGATCTTGAGATGCAACTTTACCAGAATGCTTATTCAGCCAGCTAGAAGCTTCGGGAAGAATTTCACACCATTCATGCTCAAACAAAAACTTACTATAAATAGCAAGGTTGAGACACCATTTTTCCCAATATTTTGCATCTTGATTAGATTACAATTTATTCTTATCAAATCTAGTCTCTTATTGTACTATTCATTGTGCTCTAGATCTTGGCTATATTTGACTAATTCTTACAGCTTGGATAAAGATTGCAACCATCAAAACTATGATTGCATTGGAACAAGCATATGAGATGGTGATAGGTAATAATTTGGCAAATGGTTGTCTTCTACACACAATAAATAGTATGATATTCAGACCAACAACAATTTCCTATTCTTATATGGGTGTCCATATAGTTGTTAGTGTTC
The DNA here is from genome assembly GCF_030272615.1 of Cryptomeria japonica. NCBI lineage: Eukaryota > Viridiplantae > Streptophyta > Pinopsida > Cupressales > Cupressaceae > Cryptomeria > Cryptomeria japonica. Next base: position 673,809,320 of record NC_081409.1, on the reverse strand, counting down.
CTAACATTGACATGACATCCTTCACATGCAATGGGTTGAGCAATAATCTATTAAGAAAAAAATTGCTTTAGGAAGAATGATGTTATAACTTGTTTTATATTTATTGATTAAATGCACTTGATTATGATATTTATCGCTTAAATGCGCTTGATTCTTTTATTTTTGTCCTCTTACGCATTTTCTTTATTTTTCAGCTTTGGTTGGTTATCATTTATTTGTTTTTGTAATATTCAACATTTCATTAGTATATCATTCCTCGTTTAATGTTACCATATAGCTATTGATAGGTATTTATTGTATGCAATCATTTCTCATTAGTACATTATTTCTTTTTTCATATTTTCATTTATTTTTCTTGTGATTCATTTTGTTATATCTTGTTATTATGTTTTCAGTTAAATCACTACTTTATTAATATCTTATATTTTCTCTTTATTATATTTATTTTATTCTATCAAATGTGTCCTTTATTTAATTGTATTTAATTATTTTTTCATAAATTGTTACAATATTCCTCTTTTGCTTTATAGTTATTCATTTTTTTAATTTACTTTTAGCTTTCATTTCCTTTTATTGTGGTTTTTCCTAGTTGGTTTTTTTATGATCCACTTGTCTCTCTTGGCCTCCTTTCTTTCTCCTCATTTCTTTTGCTTCTTCCCATCTCTCCTTCCCCCTCGTCCCCTTTAAATATCACCTCAAGTGAGTCTAAGTCTGCAATTGACATTGTTACATCTCTTGACACACTCTTACATCTTGATGATGAATCACAAAGTGTGATCTAAAACGTTGATGCAAAAAAAGACACAATCAAATCCAAAAGAAATTACTTGATAAATCTATATGCTTTGCTAGTCATTGAGTAACCAAGAAAAATACCTTCATGTAATCTAGAATCAAACTTACCCAAATTTTTTTCCACCTTTTGATATAAATTTTCTTCGAAAGTTTTTTAAGTGCCTTACTGATGTCAATCTTGAATTTCATATCTCATATGGGGTCTTTGTTGTCTTCAACCTAATATGAGCTATGCTCATTATGTATATTGTTGTCTAACATGCTTCTCTCCAATACATATCCTGTATATGTTTTGCTTCAATATTGTTCTTGCGATCTCTTAAACTATTTGGTTCTTTCTTTCCACCACTCCATTTTGTTGTGGAGTTCTGGGTGGTGAATATTATCTTCAGATTTCATGATTTGCATAATACTCTTCATCTACATCATAAGTGAATTCTTTTCCTTTGTTTGATCTCAAACACTTGATTGTTCTACCAACCTCATTTTCAACTAAAAACTTAAAAACTTTGAACATATCAAATACATAATTTTTTTTCTTGTAGAAAACCAATATAAGACATCATAGAATAATCATCAGTAAAAAGAATGAAATAACTGTCACCTTGTAAATTTCTTGTTCTCATAGGACCATACAAATCACCATGAACTAAATCCAATGGATTTGTAGTAGAGCATTCCTTGGTTGGGAATCTGGTATTTGTCTGTTTTCCTTAATGACATGGTTTGCAACTTGTAGATGGAGGCCTCTTCATCTTGGGCATGCCCCTTACCATTCCTTTTGAGTTGATTCTAACAAGATCATCAAAGTTTATTTGTCCCATTTTTTTGTGGCACAACCAACTTTCTTCTTTCTAAATGATGAAACAATTTTTGCCCATTTACCCTACTCAAGTGATATACATCACTATCAGTCTTGCTTTCTTCTGCAATCAATTCTTTAGTATCCTTTTTTCCAATTTTACATCCTTTCTCATGGAAAGATAGGCTATATTTGCTGTCACAGATATGGCTCATTCTTAGGAGATTATATTTTAAATCTTCTACACATAAGAGATTACAGGTCTTTGTCTTGCCACCCTTAAGACTTAATGTACCTTTTCTAGCAATTTGAGCAACAAAATTGTTACCAAGTGTAACATATCCTTTGTCATACTTTTTGAGATTCATAAAATTACTCTTAGCTCCATTCATGCGACTTGAGCAACCGTTGTCAATTATCCACAAATTCTTCTCCTTTTGCATGAAGTGCAATTTGAGCTACCAAACATTTTTTAAACTTCTTCTCTTCTGATTTCTTCTTCCAAACCTTCCCAAAATCACTCTTTTTATTTCTTCAACCAATCCATTTATTTTCTAACATAAAACAACTTGAGCAAAGTTGTTTTCATGATTCTTTATATGTTCATAGTGTAAGGAAAGTACAATGCAGAAACACCTTCCACAGTGTTAAATTCAAAGAGAAGAGATGTAAAGGTGACTTTCGATTTCAATTGCAATCATTAAGATGCACAATACAGGAAACATAGAGCAACATGAAAGATTCACACAAGTAGAGATAACACCAAAATTTACGTGGGTAAACCCTTTCAGGTGAAAAAGCACCACCAAAGAAGAATCACTTGTATTATAGTAAAATGTTTGTTACATACAAGTTACAAATTATTCTGTTTCTCAAGTGTACTTTCACAATCTTTGTTCAGGTAGCATACACATTCCAGATTGAATTACATCCGCATAGATCACATAGGTAATAGGAACAACGTTCTGCAATTTGAAATCCAACAGACCACCACACAACCACCTTCCAGCTTCTGACCAACCTTTGTAACCATTTCAACAGACGATCTATATCTCTACTCAGAAATGGTTCGTTTCAATTTCCTCATGGCTCAAGTGTCAGACTTTTCAAACTGTCAAATAGACATAGAAAAATCTACATCAAGCAATCTATTCCAACTTGGACCTATCATCGACTTCCAACTTTGCATGAGTCATCTATGGTCCCACTAAGTTTCAAAAGGATATTAGCCAATGTTCGCATTCAGACCAATCATTAGCATACAAATCAACAGATCAAGAACAACTCAACCGTGGACCTCACTTCATGTCATGAATTATCAACAAGAGCTAGGACTTCGAGACTCCCTTAGAATCATCTTATCGAACTCACAAGTTACATTAAAAATCCTTTGTCGCTAAGACAGTTCCAAGTTTTATCAAAAGGATCCCATCAGAGAGAGTCATGGCTTTGACAATCTCCTTGAGAAGTCTTGTCGGACACCAATGTCACATCGAAGACCATAGCTTATTGCCAAGACTCAACAAAGTGTTCATCGACAAAGAGTATGTGTTCGACATCCTTCTTGAAATGTCTTATCAAAGCCTTAAGTCATACCAAAAAAAAAATCACATTGCCAAGACCATTGGAAACTCTCACCGACGCCTAGCTCAATGCCCAGAGAAGTGACTTCGGCTACTAGCTTGAAGTATCTTACCGAACACTCATGTCATTTTGAAATCCATGACATCACCAAGACTGAAAAAAGATATATTGAAATGGTCTTATCACCAAGGAAAGGAAGTTCGGCTACCGACTGTAAATATCTTCCCGAAACCAAGTCTCACAGCGAAATTCCTGCTTTTGCTAAGACCCATCATCTATCTCACCAACATTGGTAAGAAGAATAACTTCTTCTAGCTCCTTAATATGTCACAATGAACACCAAGGTTATACCGAAGTCAGTTATTCACCAAGACCACGCCAAAGTCTCATCGAAACGGTAACTCATCAGAGAAAGACATGACTTCTGCTAACTGCTTGAAGAGTCTTGCCGAACTTAGATGTTACATCAAAATCCACAACTCTGCTCAACTTCGCCAAGACATTAAACATATCACACCAAAATGCTCACTGCAAGAACAAAATTCCATCTGACCGAGATATAAACTAGTGAGTTTGAGACACCAGTTCTCAACACATAGTGGATGCACTTATGATTGATGATATTGAAATCAATAAAAGAGAAAACACATTCCTTCTAATTGGACTTCTTCTAAAATCTACTACCTTGTGATCAAAATTTTTACAGTTAAAATATTAGCCAGAGAAATAATGATTAAACATGGTGTTGAATACTTGTCCTATGAATATTTGTATTCTAGATCTTCTATTTTCCCTCCATACCTAAATGAAGCCAGCATTCACTTTCTTGCTTTCCTTAGTTGGCACAATTTGTTATGTCTTGGAGCCTCTAGATCCTTTTCATTCCACACTTACCAACTTCTAGTCTGATTGATTGCTTCACATTCTTTCCATTCTATTCTTCAGTAAATCTAATTTCGATTTTGATATGTGATGATCTTTGACTTTCAATGATTTGATCAAGTATTTTGATGCTCTTATCAATCTTCATCTTTAGCTGATTATGAGCTTTGTCAAGATATTTTATTAATGCAACAATATATGCTTCCAATTTTTCACAATCAATGCCTTTTCTTTGGAATCTCCTTGTCAAAACTTAATCAATTCTGTTTACTTCCTTGATTTCAACTTTTAGCTCAATAATTGTTCTTTCTACTTTTTCCAATTTCTGAGATGACCATTCAGAGTTCTTCACTTCCTCAAGTGTCTTTATTTTTAATTCTTTTATTTATGAGCACAATAGCTCTATTACTATGTAACCATCATCATTCTCATCATCTATTTCCATTCTGTTATTGTAATTTGGTGTCTCTAAAGCCACAAATACAACTTTCTCACCACCATGCTTATTTGTACTATGATCTTCTTCATCAGATAATCTATTATCTTTATGTACAAAAAAAACTATGAGTCTTATTAAACTTATTTTGTTGAAGTTCTTCTTCCCTTTCTTTTCGCCTTCATTTCTAGAATCCTTGTAAGGACACTAAGTCATGGAATCTCCTATTTCTTCATAAGTAAACCATTTAAAGGGTAACTTGCCTTTGCATTTTCTTAAGCCTTTATAATCTTCAAAGAATTTTTTTTACTTCCAGATTTGATTTATTATAAGAGTTTGACTCATCTACCTTCTTAGATGCTTTGAAGGCTATCTCCTTTGCAAAGGATATTTCAAATTCCAGTCTTATCTCAAAGGAAGTTAGGGATCCATGTAACTCACCCATAGTCAATTATTCAACTTCTTCAATGATAACAAGCTTTGGAATTTTTTTTGGTGTTAGAGACCTGAGAATTTTCTTTACAACAACTAGTTCTTTCAATTATTCACTAAGTCCTCTTGTAGAATTGTAGCGTCATAAAATTCTGACTCTGGCAATTTTCGACTATATTTGTGTCTTTGCATTAGCGGATGAATCCCTAAGCCTAATCAGAGACCTGATACATGCTCAGAACATCAAAAGCTTGCACCCCACACTGCTTATTATCACTGTCTATCCTAAATTAGGGAAAGACAGGGGTGTGGCACCCCTGTCCCAACCCTATTTTGGGCCTCCCTTGGTCAAATTCTGCATTAGGCTTGTCAATTGTGAGTGGGAAAAAGTTATCCTATGTCGACCTAAGATGGAAAATCAATTAAATACCCCCAATTGGCAAGTATATAAGGAGAATTTCCCCTCCTATTTGCATAAGTTCGAAAAGAAAAATTCATTAAGCAAAAGCGACGATAATCGACAACAATCAAAATCAAACATTCAAGCATTCATTGAGCATTTCAAGTCTCCTTTCAAGGCTAGGTGTTGCATTCAAGTCAAGGATTCAACCATTGAAGAGGAGATCTCTATTAACATTCAAGACATCCTATTTCACATATCCTTTCAAGAAAATTCATCAACATTTCAATTGCATCCTCCCTTGAGGTGGATTTTACTTCAGACATTTCCTTTCATTTACTTGCAACATTTTTCAATTACTTGGTTAATTCCAAAATGGGGTTCTACCTGAAGGCAAACCCCGAATCCCAACAACATTTTCCTCTCTTCTTTGTGTGTAGGTTGCAAATGCGTAGTTGTAATTGCAGGTTTAGGCTTCATTTTCAAAGACGTAAAAACCCTTTTTAGCGTGCGGATTTTTCGGAGGACTAGGTGTACAACTTCAACCCGACCCTGACAAATTTTGCTCAGATTTGTAGGGAAGCTTCATCTTGACATTTTACTATTAATTCCAGGTGCACAACTTCATCCCGCATCTCTATCTCAAGATATAATTGCTTCTTTGTCATCTTTACACTTAGTCTCAATTTTCTTAATTCAACTTGTCTATTTTAAAAGAGGGTTAATTTACTTTCCAAATACATTCCAAATTCCCTACAATTCACTTAGCATTCAATCTCTTTCCATTGAAATTAGATCTAGTGAATTAAACCCCTCTTTTAAATGTAATATGCATGAGAAGTTGAAGGGCATCCTTTGCGAAACTTTCATCCCTTACTTGAGGGGAGTAAAGCTTTCCACTTGATCTCCCCTCATCACTTTTCACCATATCACATGTTGGTGAACCCGACGTCTTACATGCTTTACATTGAAAATTATTGCATATTTTTCATTTACGAGTTTGATTTTCTTGCAATTTATAAAACTTAGTGGTTAATTCAATCAAAACCCTAGATGTTAAAATTGAAATTGAACTTGTGTTTTGCAAAAAAATCTATCTATTGTCTTAGATCTTAAAATTACATTGCTTGTCAAAATCACTTCTTTCATTGTCTTGTTCAATTTGAAAATCAAAATTACAAAATTAAGTGATTAATTATCAAAACCCTAATGTTCAAAAATCAACTTGAATCTGTGCAAAAATTGGATTTACATTTAATTTTCATATTTGTGATTGTTTTCAGACTTGTGTTCTTGCCTAAAATTCAAATTTTCAATTTCCCTCCTTTTGCCAAAATTCAAAATTTTAAAATTTAGTGGTTAGGTCCTAAAACCCTTATTTTCAAATTTAATTGGATTTTATGCAAATTTTAATCAATTTCAAACAATTTCAGTTTTTTAAATATTATTTAAGGTGGCCCTATCCATTAGGTTTGACCTTTTTCAAAATTGCAATTCAATTTCTTATCCTTTTCAAAACCCTAATAGGGTCCTATTTTGACATTCAAACCTTAATTTCACCTATCTAGAGATCGTAAAATCAACCAATTTTTTGAGTTATCTCTCAAATCATCGTAGCTTTCATCCCTGAAATTTTTTGGAAAAGTTGGGAGAACCGGGTACACTTTCAACATGGTCCTTGGATTTTTTCCCAAAATTTTGGGAGACTGTTATGACTATATTTAATTGCTTGAATCCAAAAAATTGGCTGATTTTGTTGAATTTTGATCTGTCTAAAATAAAAAAACACTTCCCGATTTCTCTCTTTCAATCTTATAAAAAATGGAAGAAAGATATGATCTTATCCTTGAGCCAATCTAGAAATCCAAAACTTGATATTCCTATTATTCTTGAAGATGAAGTTGTTCCCCTAACAGATAGAACTAATCTTCCTCGCAAGGAAGATTCCCAACCTATTCCTATGGATGAAACTATGCCTTCTCCTAAGAAGAACAATAATATTGCTTCCAAGGTTAGACCTATACCTACTCATGATGGACTTGGTCTCCTTCCTATACCAAACATTCCTCCTTTATATGGTGCAGTTCCGCCTCCTTGCTCTTATAGAGAGAAGAGACCCGCCTCTCCTCTTGTCCAACCTAAAAGACCTCAACCTAACCATCCAACTACCAAAGATGAGAATATTCCTCCTCCTTCTCAGCTTTCCATAAGACTCAACATAATCGTTGTGCGAGAGAAAGCTGATGAAAATGTTGTGCTCGAGCTCGTGAAGTTGTTTCTCAAATATTTAATCTCCCAAAACACCAACAATTGACATGATTCCATTTTCTCCTAAGCAAGATGTTGAACCTAAATCTCCAAATTATAAGTTGTAAAAAAAATGTGATGGTTTTACTTCTATTCATGTTAAAACTCCTCTTTTTATAAATCTTGATGAAGCAATAGGTGAAAATGTTATACATGATGGCAATACAACTCCTAATGCTTATGATAGTGAATATGAATATGTTGATGTTGACAAACATTTATCTGCAAAATTTTCAAAAACCTTGATCCTAGCTCCTAGAAATGAACAAAGTGACTTAGCACATGAGCATAGTCCTTGTTTGGATCTTGTGACAAATCCATCTCCTGTGCTTGATGTTGCTCCTCTAGTGTGTTTCCCGCCTTCCTGAAATAGCGATCAACAAGATCAGGAGGTGGATGTCGTGCTAGACTAGCTACATTAGCACCGTAGATCCTCTACCTCTCTCTCCTTGCTTGCTCTTTTGTGACCATTCTTCTATGTGCATCCCTATTCTTCTATTTGATGTCCCTAGTGATGTCTACTTGAGGATGATGCAAAGCATTGAGATCTCTTTTGGTCTCTTTCAGGTTGACTCAAAAGACAAATGTGTCCCTTTCTTCCAAGGTGGTTTTCTTTCTCTGGGGAATGAGGACTATTCTATGCATATATATACATGATATACATGAGTTATCATACAACATACTGACCTCGAGGAAAGAGTAGCCACCTCATGCTTTGTGTTTTGTGTTCATTATCCTTGGGTTTATTCCTCGATTGGGGGCTAAATCCTTGTGATAACGTGCTCCCTCTCTTTTTCTCTCTTAAGTGTATCCTACCTTAAAACCATCACCCCCGATAAGGCATGCGCGATCGCTTTAACGTGGGGGAATACACTCCACTCATATTTTCCTTCTTGATACTTAAAGTTACTTAGTGAACTTGGCTTTATTTTGTAATTATTGGTATCCTTGCTTTTCATGACTCATAGTGAGGGGAACTTTGCTACTTGCAGTCATGGTTCTCTCCCTCTTGATCTTCCCTTTTACTTTGTCAATTTAAGTTGTAAGATCCTTAGTCCACTGGGGGCTTGGTGTATCTTGCCTCCTTGATGTGGTGAAAGTCTTTCAATCTTGTTTCCTTGTACTTTACTGGTAGTATTGGCATACAATTATACTTCCGCTAAAGTGGGGGCTAAAGGTAGCATCATAAATTTGTGACCCTGACAATTTTCGATCGTATTTGGGTCTTTGCATTAAAGGATGAATACCTAAGCCTAATCGGAGACCTGAGACATGCTCAGAACATCAAAAGCTTGCACCTTGCACTACCTATTGTCACTGCCTGTCCTAAACTAGGGCAGGACAGGGGCATGGCGCCCCTGTCCCAGCCCTATTTTGGGCCTCCCTTGGTCAAATTATGTATTGGTCTTGTCAATTGTGAGTGGGAAAAAGTTTTCCTATGTTGACCTAAGATGAAAAATCAGCTAAATACCCCTAATTGGCAGGTATATAAGGAGGAGTTTCCTCTCCTATTTGCATAAGTTCGAAAAGCGAAATTCAATAAGCAAAAGCAACGATAAGCGAAAACAAGAAAAATCAAACATTCAAGCATTCATTTAGCATTTCAAGTCTCCTTTCAAGGCTAGGTGTTGTATTCGAGTCAAGGATTCAACCATTGAAGAGGAGATCTCTATCAACATTCAAGACATCCTATTTCACATATCCTTTCAAGCAAATTCATCAACATTTCAATTGCATCCTCTCTTGAGGTGGATTTTACTTTAGACATTTCCTTTCATTTACTTACAACATTTTTCAATTACTTGGTTAATTCCTAAATGAGGTTTGACCTAAAGGCAAACCCCCAATCCCAACAACATTTTCCTCTCTTCTTTGTGTGTAGGTTACATGTATGCAACTGTAATTGCAGGTTTAGTCTTCATTTTCAGAGACGAAAAAACCCTTTTCAGCATGCGTATTTTTCAGAGGACCTTGTGCAACTTCAACCTAGTCCCAACAAATTTTGCTTGGATTTGGAGGGAAGCTTCGTCTTGACATTTTACTGCTAATTCTAGGTACACAACTTCATCCTGCATCTCTATCTCAAGATATAATTGCTTCTTTGTCATCTTTACACTTAGTCTCAATTTGCTTAATTCAACTTTCTATTTTAAAAGAGGGTTAATTTACTTTCCAAATACATTCCAAATTCCCTACAATTCACTTAGCATTCAATCTCTTTCCATTGAGATTGGATCTAGTGAATTCAATCCCTCTTTTAAATGTAATATGCCTGAGAAGTTGAAGGAAATCCTTTGTGAAACTTTCATTCCTCGCTTGAGGGGAGTAAAGCTTTCCACTTGATCTCCCCTCATCAATTTTCACCATATCACAAGAACAAACCATCTCATCAAATCAGAGCACATTTTTGGCAATAATTCTTCCTCCTTCATCCTTAAAATTTTACACTAAGATCTACAAGTTTGAAGTCTCGCTTCCTTTACCTTCTCATCACCTTCATAGATTGTAGTTAATTTGGTCCATACATCTTTGGCTATCTTGCATTTTATCACTTTCACATACTCAAAGTTAGTTAAACCACAAATGTAGTGCCCCTCCCTGTTTCATCTTTCTCTTGTGCATTGATAGACTTGCTCATAATCTTTTATGATGTTTTGATTGATACTTATGGCTTTATCTATATCTCAGATACTTATGGTTGATACTGGACATTTCATATTGACACTTGATACATTATGACTTATGTGGATGATGATATATCCTGGATTATTATGATGTTTGGATTTATATTTGGTGATCTATATGCACTGATTATATATGTGTGGAGTATATTGCTTATGATGATACAAGGATATCTTTCTAGTGCTAACCCCACCTAATGATTATATTGGATGAGATGATGATATTTTTTCCTTGATTGTTTCTCTATGCGTTCGTAGAAGAGACAATGCCATACCACTCGTTACAAGCATGATATGACGTTGCGATTATCTTTCACTTGTTTGACTATTTTACGATATATTGAAATGTATATGTTGTCTTGTGGATATTGGTGGTTGCAAGATTGTAGGTACTAGACATCGACTTCACTTGGTCTCACAGGTTTGAGCATGTCTTTAAATCCCAATGGTAAGTTGATCAAAGGTGACATGAGTTCCTTCTACACATTCTAATTTTAGTTGATACCTTGTCAGTTTAGTGTCTTGGCTTGAGTCATCTTGCTAGCGTCATGTGGTATTTTATCCTACCCTATGTTGGGTTGTTTTGTGGAGTTGTGATTATTAATTAATCAAAAGTTAATTGATCCATATAGTTTATTAATATTAAAATTAATTTAATGTATGGTCTTGATATTTAAATATTAATGTGTAATTTTATTATTGAAGGTTTATTATTTATTAATGTTTATTTTGTAGATTTATATTTAATTGGATGTTTATATTTATTTGCACTTATGGTTTATTTGATTTGTTAGTTATTTATATGATTTTCCCTTTTATTTATCTATTTATTTATTTTATTTACCTACCCTCTTTTACCATTGGCCTTTGTGAGCTGGTTTGAGAGAATCAGAGATTATTATTATTTTATTATTCTTACATTGAATTTTGTTATGGAAGGTAAGGTTTATTGTATTTTCCATTATTTTTGATTGGTTATGATGAGGTATGGTTTTTATAAATAAAGTTTTCTGATTTTTTTTGCGAGTGTTCTTTGGTCAAAGAAAATAGTTTTCTTGTTTGAGAATTGCTTGGCTTTCAATTTGGTTGGAGCTGTGATTTTGTTGGTTGTGGATTTGGCTGTTTGGATTGCGCTTTGTCAGCGTCTTAGACCATTGCTTCAATTTTCTAGGTTGAAGGATTTCACCTTCATTTGCATTTTGATTTCAAAAAAATTGTTTTCTTCGTGTCTGTGAAAAGGAATTTGGGATTTGCTGTGTGAATAAAAATAATTTTCTGGGGGAAATAATGTATTACTATTGTTTTAATTTTAAAAAGGAGTGTGGGCCTTGCTTCTGTGCATTGTTGTGAATCTCTATTTATTGGTTTATGCTTGTCTTTGAAGTCTCCATTGTCTTGAATCTTGTTGTGCTTTTTGAGTATCATGCTTGGTTATTCATTTGTTTTGTCTTGAGAGGCCTTGTCGCCTTGCTCTAACTACAGTAGAGGTTTTTGTATTTTTATTCCATCAGGAGTTGTTTCTGTGTTGTCTTGAAAGCACAAGTTATGCCATGGTTGATTATTTTTATAGTTTGTGTTGTACCTTTGATTTTGAAATATATTGCGTCGAGTTGGTTGGCTTCGACATCATTTAGTTCATTTAAGCTATCTTTTATATTTGTTCATTTATTTTCGTTTCAGGTCTAAGTCTTTTATCTCTCTGTTTTAATTGCACTACTTTGGTGAGTAAATGCACTAAAGTTTAAGTCATATGCACTAAATTGTATTGCATAAGCGCTAGTCTGTTTCTCCTAAGTGCTAGTCTAAAGATTATATGCATTGTTTCAGTCTTTATATGCACTGTAGTTTACTACAAATGCACTAATTTGGACCTTGTATGCGCTATACTAGTTATCAAATGTGCGAAAATGTTGTGTATAAGCACTAACTTGGTTAATAAATGCACTAGAGTTTGTTGCAAAAGTGCTATCTTAGTCCGTGGATGTGCTATCCTGCCTTGTTTTCTATTATGTGGTTATTTATCTTTGTCTGTGATGTTTTCATCAGTCCAAAGGTTGGGATTCCAATTGTTTGAGTTCCCTATGATTTCCAGAGTTGATTTATTTATTCAGAGAAGGATAATTGTATTATTTTATGGCTTGAGCAAGATGGTTTATGCCTTGCTTTGATTTATTGGATTTCTATATGGCCCTTGGTTGAAAGCATATGATATGAGATTATGGCTTTATGGCTTATGATTCAGATGCGTTTATATGGATCCTTGTATGGAAATTATGTGGAATCTTGTAAGAGCCTTGTTATTTATGTTTGTTTCTACCCTAAGGTCTTGGAACATGGTTAGGGGGAGTAGGCTTTCAAGTGAGTGTTGGGGTCATGAGAGAGGCCACCAAGAGGTTCCTTGCAAGGATGCTTATGAGTCTAGACTGCCAGGAAATCTCATTAGAATTTTTCTTTCTTAAACAAGTGATAATATTAATAATTAATTTAGATGGGTTGGGTATTAGGATTCATCTAAACAAGATAATAAATTGGTTTTGGTGCCCCACTCACGACAAAAGAGTGCTAATACAAACTTAGGATGAGTTTTTGGAAGGCATTGAAGAAGGCAAACTGAACTCCCTTGATTCTCTCAAAGGTTGAGATGGTTCCACATGGTTATTAGGGGTGCCAAAGTAGAGACCCGTGGATCTCCCTTCTTTGCGAGGATAGAATGCGATGAGACTCTTCCTTACATGTGTCCTTGTTCCTTATGCCTTTTTTTGTTGGGCAGCCTCTGGGAGTTTTGTGCTTTTGATTTAGCTTTGTGTTGTGACTTGGATTATTGTTCTTGTGGTTGCCTTTCAGTTGTGGTTGTTTCTTTATTTATATCCTTTGGATGTTAGGTGTCAGCCTAGGTCTAGAATGTGTGTGGGACCTCATGTCATTCTCTAGAGCACATGGGGTGGTTCCTTATTGGTTCCACATGGTCGGGTGGTTTGATGCCTTCTTCCATTGAGATTGTCTTCTTTGTCAATTGTTTGTATGTGTGGATGTGGATACTTTATCTCTTCAACTTATGTATGGATTCTTGGAGAAAATGTTATGTATTTTCATGGATTGAAAGACATTATTATTGTAACCATGTATCATGAGATATTTATATTTGTAAATTGGAGACTATGTACCTTGATGTAGAATGATATTGTAATCTCATAAGATATGTTATGTAAATGAGGAGGTTATACTTATGGATTCTAAATATGATTCTTGTTGCTAAAAGAAGATATTCTCTTATTGATCTTGCCTTAGTGGTCGTAATTATGCAATGAGTAATATGTTGGATTATGCGGTTATATTTAGTAATGGATATGGATTAATTATATTTTAGATGATATATTTATGGGATAGGAACATTTGGATTGGTGTACTTAAAATGAATCTAAAGAATAAATGATAATTGGGATTATAGTAGTAAGTGTTAGGAAATGAATGTTAGAGGCAATAGGATATGTTAGAGTTAAAATGACACTATTTATATTTATGTTCTTAGTGATATGTTAAGTAATGGCGTTGAGATACCCTAGGGAATGATAATATATGTGATGATATTTATTTACGCTTGCGTAATTATGTTCTTATGATCATGTTTAAGTAGAAGTATATGTTTAAGTTAGTTACTTGTGTTGTATTAGTTTATTGTCTTTAAAAAAATTATCTCTATTTCTTTGTTAGATGGTACAACACATGATAGCATTTATAGCCTTAGCATTACTTTCACAAGATTTATTACAAGATGCATCCTTTGGGGGACTACCAAGAAATACATATCCATCAACCACTAGCTGCCAAACATCAAACCAAAAGCCAACAAATAGGACTCCGTTCTTCTACACTAGAATGCATAATTTGATCCATCAAATAGTAGATGTCGTTTTGCTGAAGAATATTTTGGACTAATTGATTATGCCATCTCAGATCTACCTCAAATGGTTAAGATTTTATCCAAGGAACCTTTCTCTAATACAAATTGAAGGGTACACAATATACTGAGAGAGGTTTGAATCAATATATGCAAATTTTACTTACCAACATTAATTTCCTTAAATAACTTCTCCAACTTTATATTACTTGTTTCAATGGTGCAACAAATAAAAAATGTAAATTAACACACATTCACACAAGGAACACTAGATATACATGATAACCCAGGATGGGAAAAACCACAGTGAGAACAGTTGCTTGGATCCACTGCCAAATCCAACCTCATAAATAATGAATCATTTACATAGATTTTTAGGCACCAACCTACCAGAGACACCAATCCCCTTCAAGTACAGTGAGCACCAACCACTAGATACACCAAACTCAAATGATTAAGTCAACTTAGGAGCTAGGACCTCAATCTCAACAATATAAAAGATATAAAGATAGGACCGTCAAAATATAATCTGCCTCTAATCAAGTCAACATCAAAATCCATTCCTTACATTCTTATGATGTTTTGATAATGACACACTTGAATTGAGAAAACTCCTTTTGTCTCATTCTTTAACTTGAATGATATGAACTTGTATCCTCAAAATTTTATTACTTGAACAACCATACACAACTAGTGAATCCAGGACACTCATCTATATGAGTTCCAATTACAATTACAAGCATAGGTCAACCACACACATAATTAATCAATTCACAAGTCAGCCATACAATTTATTTCATCAAATGTGTAATAGGATAGGTCCTAAGTAGGCTATACATAGAATAATGAAAGAAATCTCATTACACGCTTCATGAAGAAGCTTAATCAAATCCAAAATGTTATCCTCACATAACCTTTGATAGATACACAAACTACATTCCTTTCACAAGTTGATTGAATCAAACATGCAATAGGTATGGCCAAAATGGTTGCACTTAATTTCATACATAAAAACACATCATGTGGATCTCGTTGAGGATCAATTTTCTTATGAGGGACATATACCCTTAATTTTTGGTAGCACATGCTTGAATCAACTGCAACATCAATCTGAAATACAAATAGGGTTTGGCAGCAACATAGTAATAGACTGGTGAAACGAACACCATGTTCTGCCACACAAAGATTCAAATAATACATGATATAGGTAAAACATGTGTAAGCATGCTCTGCATTGACACCGTAAGTCATAATACTTAAGGATTAACCAATGCTAGAACTTTTGCAAGTTATAAGTATACTGACTGGATATCTGCAACCAACTTTTCAAAACAAACTTCTATTAGTGCATATATGTCTCAATCAATTTTGTTAGTTATATCAATCAATGAGATTGCATATGACCTCCAACAAATCAAAATGCTTCTGACATGATAAGACAATAACACAATTATCCAACCACCCAGATGCAATGGGAGAAAGTAGCGTGTTTGATATTCCTCTAAGGAAACTCCCTTTTGACATCAATGTAATTTGTGTTTGAGACATCTCCCTTTTTGATATTAATAACAACTTCTGTTCAACATCAATAAGAGTACACAAGTGACACAAACTAGGGGAGAGGTGCTAATACGTGTGCAGGGTCCTAAACATGTGATGGTACTAGGGTAGTTAGGGGCCCATAGGGGTGCACCTGATCACCCAGTACGTATCCCCTCTTTATCCAAAAATTAATTATTTTGTAGGTGTAATTATTTATTCACGTTGGATATTATTACACCTTACTTAAGTTTACTTAGGTACATGCATATCATAGTAGTTTGGGTATGAGACACTTGGGTGTTTGTGCCACATTGGGATAGTGTGTTGTAGGAGATTTCCACCTTTTATGGTGTGATCTTGTTACTATTTTATCATATCCACTTATTGTGGAGTGATAATTCCACCTTTGGTGGGTGATCCACCTCATGTGGGATATTATATTGTTTCTCCTACCTACCACACCTATTTCCTACCTACCCTTGTTTCTCATTGAGCCACATGTCATGTTTGTGTGCTCACTTATCCATATAGCCTTGCCTATATAAGAAGGCTCATATTCATTCTATGTAATTGATTGATTGATGATCTAGTTGATTAGTATTTTCATCTTGATAGAATACAATTTATTCCTATCATCTATTTTGTCTCTCTATTGTACTTTATATTGAGATCTTAATCTTGGCAAAATCTCACATGGTATCAGAGCCTAAAGGGATTCTTTGATTAGTCATTTTTGGAGGCTTCATTTTCGGATTTGGGGAGGTGATATTTTTGGGAGCATCATACAACGTTTTGGGCATCACCTTCGCGTCCGGGAGGCCATTTCCATAAAAATCGAGTATAAACTCGACCTATTTTGACTGCAGCTTGCAGGGTTTGTATTGCTTGTTGGTCCGATGTACATCCTCGTCCAGGTCTTCGCCGCCTCCAATTTGGCTGCTGCCACCTGTAGCGTTGCCTCTCCTTTCCCCAATGTAGACCCGACCGACACTGCTCCAACTACCAGCCCGCATCGCCGACCTCCGTTCCCGGCCGCCACTGTAACCTTCCTAGGTGACCCCTGTCGCTCTTGTGCCTTCCGACGGTCCCACTCCTAGTCACCGCCGCCTATGACCCCGCCACACGACAAACTGTCATAAGCCAGCCAGTACACACGGTCAATGCTTGCTAACTGCCACATCGCCAACCACCTCACTTGCCATACTACCCAATTGGAATCTACATGGCAGGCTAACAACATCCACATCAGCATTCCGCACGCCACCTTTGCATGACATGTCATCTCATCCGTACAGTCTGGGCAGGTGGTGCGACGATCATTTTTGATGGTTAGACGATCATCAATTTTAAGCTCGCAGTTTGTTGACATTAGCGCCACGTCAACAGTATTTTGAATTTTTTTTTGGACCCCCTCTCATTTACGTTTTTGAAATTGCAGTTCAACTTCAAATGGACCTAACTTGCTCATTTTGGCTCCTTTTTTGGTGCAATTATTTTTGAAATGGGCTAGAATTTCATTCTCTTCTCAGTGGTGGAGGAATTTTCTGATTTTAATGGATGAATTTTCAAAATTTACAGATTTTCATGATTGTACCTATCCAATCCCAGATTTTGCAACTTCAGAGGCTTTGTTTGGGGTCATATGACCTCCTTTTCAGGTGTCTTTTTTTTTGAAAGTGCATATTTTTTCGTCTACTTTCATAATATGCCATTAGTTTGTAGTGATTTTGAGTAGAAATTGTACTTTCAGTATTTGGCCATTCTTGGCTTATTTGGTACTTGCATTTTGCTTGGATCTTAGATTAGATCACTTGCAGTATTTGTTGAAGTCTCTTATATCTTATTTTGAGAAGTTATAAAATTGAAATCAAAAGTCCACCTTGCCTTGTTTTGCAAGTGGCCCATTGTATACGCACTAAGTATAAAGAGCCAAATCATCATTTTTTTTGGGGGGGTGTCTTGTGTGATTGTGCCTCTCTCTATCTAGTTTTTTTCATTTTGGTGCTATGGACTCCTAAATGTCCTCTTTTAACTCCTAATAATTATGCATCATGGAAGATAAAGGCATGGAGTAAACTAATGGAAAAATGACTCATTCATTATGTAGATGGAACTATTACAACACCACCCGATCCTAAGGCTGATCTTAATGCTCAAATTGAATGGCTCACTAAGAATGCTATGGCACTTGGAACTCTTAGAAAGTATGTATCGGATGACCTCATTTTTCACATTGATAAGTGTACTACAATTAAAGAGGCTTGGGATATTTATGAGAAATTGTATGGTCAAGTTGATGAGATTAAGGGTTACAAGCTTGATAGTGAACTCACAACATTGGATCCCAAGGATTTTGATACAATCCAAGATTATGTCACAAAAGCAATTGAGCTAAGAGCAAAGCTAAAGGATTGTGGCATTGATAAAAAGGATACTCAATTGGTTTATAACTTGTTGGACAAGCTTCCATCTGAGTATGTAGCCTTTGTATCTAGCTTTCACACCCATAGGTTAGCTCAAGGTTCCTCATACACTTCTCCCTCATTTGATGCATGCATGAAGATGTTGATACTTGAGCCATCTAAGTTTACCGAAATGGGGATTCTCAAATCTTCAAAGTCACAAGCTTTGGTGGCTAATAAAGGGAATCAAAGAAATCAAAGAAAATGCAAGAATCAAAAGCAACCTAAGTCAAAACCACAACAAGATGGAGCACAATCATCCTCTCTACAACAAGGTGATTCTACATCCTCACCTAAGAGGAAATCATATAAGGACAATATTTTTTGTGGATATTGCAAGAAGTCAGGACATGATGAACAACATTGTTACAAGAAGGATATTGATGAGTTGAAGAATCTTCTTGAGAAGAACAAAATCAACCTATCTTCTAGAATGTCTACATCGGCTTCTTCTTCCAAGGATAAAGATAAAGGAAAGAATCACTCTTTTGGGACAGATAAAGGAAAGGGACAAGCTCTTTGTGCTACTAAAAGTCATGATTCAGGAAGATGGCTTCTAGATTCAGGGGCTTCTCATCATACGGAATCTTTGCAGTCTATGTTCTCTTCATTTGAGCCTTGCCACATGCCACAAATTTTGATGGGAAATCATATATACATGGATGTGATTAGGAAATGATCTATTTCCATTGGGGATAACTCTTTCAATGATGTGTTGTGTGTACCCCACTTGACAAACAATCTTCTTTCCATCTATCAAATCACACATGGGGAAACTAAGAAAATTGTGGAGTTCACACCTAATTCAGTTATCTTTAGAGACTAGAACTATCATTGCGACTGGGGTGGTTGATCATGCATCTCGGTTGTACTCCTTTTCACATTTTGGTCCTATTGATGAGGTTGATTCTTCCTATGTTGATGATTCAGATTTTGAGGAGAACTTTGGATACTTGAACTTGGGGATTCTTACATGTGACCCCGTTCTTGAACCTTGCATTTCATCTCCTCCTCTTGATATCACATCACCTATTGCACCTGATGATGCAACTAGTGAGATAGTTTTGCCTTCTTGTGATTCAGTGCAACAAGATATTTCATGTCTTCTAGCTTCAGTTCATTGGGATGAGTACTTGACAGACATTACAAGTTTGTTTGTGGAGTCCTACATTGCAGATTTGGGAGACATCATTCATGACATTCATATTCTCTTTGATGAAGATGATCCTTCTTCCATTGTTGCGAGGGAACACTCTGACCCTCTTGTGCATTTTTTACATGATCATTCTTTAGAGGTTGACGTGATTGTGGATACTTTTGTACAACAATTTGAGGAGGTCTCTTTATCCTTTGAGGAGACATGTGAGTCTTTGGATATTGTTCTACATTCATCTCCACTAGATCTTGGAGTGCCTTTTTCAACAGTGTGAAGCGGTTCACCATCTTTGGAGGGGGTAACCTTCAACATCGACATGGGGACACTTGAGCAGTTTTCAGAGATTCCATTCATCATGAGTTTTTTCCTACATATTCCCTTCATGATTGGGGAGAGTTCATAGATGCACCTTTGGTTTTGTTTCTTCCTAAGGGGAGGAACGTGGTTCGACATTCATGGAGTATTTTTTTCATTCATCTTCGAGCTTCTATCATTGGTATCGATTCTACATTGAGGGGGGGCTACCTCGCTTCTCTTCTTCTCTCATATGGGGGGGACTTTTTCCTCACACGGGGTTTTGTTCCTCAAATGCTTCTATGAGAGTTCTCTTGTATAGTTTTCATCTCTCTTTTTGGGGGAGGGTTTTTTCCCATTGGGTTTTTCTCTCTTTCCTCGCTTTATGAGAGATTGCGTTGGTTTGCATTCATTTGCATTTGTACATGGGTACCTAACATGGCCTCGTAGCCGGGACCCATCTTGCATTGCTTAGTTGCATTGTAGACTTAAGTGCATTCCTCTAAGTTGCACTTAAGGGGGGGGGGATGGGAGGGGGGAGGGTTGTTGGTGTAATCATTTATTCATGTTGGATATTATTACACCTTACTTAAGTTTACTTAGGTACATGCATATCATAGTAGTTTGGGTATGAGACACTTGGGTGTTTGTGCCACATTGGGATAGTGTGTTGTAGGAGATTTCTACCTTTTATGGTGTGATCTTGTTACTAGTTTATCATATCCACTTATTGTGGAGTGATAATTCTACCTTCGGTGGGTGATCCACCTCATGTAGAATATTATATTGTTTCCCCTACCTACCCTTATTTCTCATTGAGCCACATGTCATGTTTGTGTGCTCACTTATCCATAGAGCCTTGTCTATATAAGCAGACTCATATTCATTGTATGTAATTGATTGATTGATGATACCGTTGATTAGTATTTTCATCTTGATAGAATATAGTTTATTCCTATCATCTATTTTGTCTCTCTATTGTACTTTTCATTGAGCTCTTGATCTTGGCAAAATCTCACATATTTAAAACCTTGTTATAAATAAGATTTCATTTGTACACATTCCAGTTAATATTTGATTTTAATATATATTAATAAAAAACATTAAGTACAAAACAAATCGGTCAAACAGGTATGAATAAATCAATCACCAGTTGTTCATATCAGTGACAACTTTTGTCGTGCACATTAGTGGGCCCTATGTAGAACTTATATGTGCCCACATAAACCAAAATTAAGTAGACCATTTACTGTCATCTGAGGTGCACCGCCCTACTTATAAACTAAAGTATGAAAATTAGACTGCCACGTGAAAAACCATCGAAAAAAAACTCCCACCATAGGTAACTGCACCCTACAACTAAGACCATGTATGCCTATGATTATATGACCAAGTCCACATGTTTTTGGGCACTCTGTTTGCAAATTCAATGAACATTCAAAATTCAAAATGGAAAGAGTACCAACATTAAAGAGGCTACACCAAGAAGTAGTATGTTAAATCATACAAAAAAGCCATGAAATCATATCATTTGAGTCACAAAGAAGACACACAAGGCATCAAAGAGGAGTAAGATGACACAAAAGGCATCAAATAATTGGAAGAAGACACAACAAGGGTCCAAGTATAAGTACATGGTTAATCACTTTTTATTCAATTATAAGATAAGAGATCATAAGGAAAAATAATAACTTTATTAAATTGACTTTCTCTATGTCATATACAATAATCAACTAAAGGTGCTAATTGAACTTATAATATCATATTGATGAAATATCAAAACACCACATTCCATTGAGCAACTATCTCTACAATAAAATATATGTATATTAAACATTAATTAAATTCATTTATATGAGTTACATTTTACTCACATCACAAATTTCATATTACATCAAGTTTGCATAATGCATCACTTTAACTTGATATAATAATAATAAGGAAACTCATCAAAAGAACCACAACAAAAAGTCGAGCCTTGCAAAGAGGATAAATTAATAAAGCTAAAAAAATCTAATTGAAAAAGATGCATATAAATATAAAAGAAATAAAACAATATAATATAGAAGAGTTTTAGATTAAAAAAAAGAAAAAGAAAAGAAAAAGGTAAATCTAAAATATGAATAAGAGACCACAAAATTGTTTATGCTATTTGGATTAACATACTATAAAATTAAATGCAAGATGGATGATGTACTTAGCTTTATGACTAAAGGATGGATATTGTTTAATAAAATAAAAGAACTTTGAATATTCCCATCTCAATATGATCTCTCTATTAGCAACGTGCCTTGTGCCCTTAATTGTATTTGTGTTCCTACTAGGGTCAACTCTACACATCTAGGTATAGTTTATAGTTACTCATGTTTGACCTTGTGCAATTTGTATTTTTTCTCTCCATTCTCTTGGATTTTTTTTTTCATACATTGTTTTTTATTTTATTTAGTATTGGAGGTATTTAAAAAATGTCTTAGAAGGAGTATATTTGTGTCGCTAGGGGACATGTTCTCTTAGGTTAAATTATATAATGTGCAAAAAAAGATAATTTTTTTTAATAATGTGACATATAGTGATGTATGAAGATTTATTATTCCTTTTAGTACACCAAGTCTAAATATTTTAATAATTAATTGTTTATTTAATGTTCTAGAATAAGACATAATGTGAGGATACTTAGAATGTGTAATACATAAGCAATCATAAATGAATCCTAAGAATTTCCTCTAAATGCTAGGACATAGCATCAAATTTTATAAACACAAACATACGTAGTTGATTTGAAGGTGAGAAAATAAAATGTGATAATAGGAAAAAACCAAATGAATTTAAAATTTGAATATGAAGGGGTCAAGTTCATGGCTATTAGACCAACTCTAGAGCCACAAAAACAACCCAAGGTGGGTAAATGATCCAATATTGAGTTAGATAGAGGCTATATTAGAGTAGATGTACATAGATCAAGTGAAAAAGATGTAAATATTTGGTGGATGCATTAGAATATGTGTATATATAAAGATAAGATGGGAGATAAATAAGTGAAAATATGCATATACAGAGATAAATAATAGTTAGAGGAATGAACTCAGCTGTATCTGTATCTGTATATGCATCTATATCTATATCTATATCTATATCTATATACCTTCTCCCAAAGAATTAAACATAAAACTAAACTAAAAATGTAAATATTAAAAAATCTTACTTTAAAATTATAAATATTTCAACATGATATTTTTTTTCTCTAATTATTATCATTATGATTAATTAAGAAGATAAAGAATTGTTCTATGATTTCCAACATGATTTCTTTCAATAGCCATATTTATGGATTGAATTGGAAGTTTCTCCTTTTTGATCTATTATCAATAGCTTTTTCACAAAAGTTCAAATTTACTATTTTTTTTAATTAGATTGTAATGCAACTCCAATTTTTTTTGGTTAGTTGCTAGAGCATTAAATGACAGTATACAATTATATGTTTTATTATCAAGATTATTGAGGTTAATTGGTTTTAGACTATAATATCTTATCTTTGATAATGGGAATTTAGACAATAATACTATAATTCAAACTATTATCATGTTGTTTGAATAGATCAAATCATTATGAAGTCTAAAAAATGTTTATACTGATCTATTTGATAAATTAATGTTAAATAATCTAAAAAATGACGACAATGTTTTCATTTAATTTTTTAAATTGTTTAATCTAATTTTTTAGTAAATGAATCTAGACATATTATCACCATTATTATGAATTGTAAAAAATCCAAGCTCACAATTAATTTAAAAAATTGTATTATAATAACTTATTAAAAAACCAAAATACCTATTAAAATTGATACTCTGAAATATATTTTGCTCTCATATATGTCTAAAGTTATAGAAAATGAAAATTATATAGACAACACTTTCATCTCAGAAATTCTAAATATTTGTTTCCTTCTAATTTACCTTGAGTGCTTGTCATGTTTGGCTGGGTAGACCTTGTCAATCTAATAGAGGAGCTATTTATGATTGTAGAAGAAACCTAATCACTATTGAGAAGGATGGGTAGAAGTTTACTTTGGCTTCTTTGAAGGAGAAGGAGAAGGCAGTGAAGAATTTGAGTCTTGTAAAGAATTACAATGCCGAGAAGTAGGTTGCAAATAATACACCAGATGGTGGCATGGATTTGCAAAAGGATCTAGTGGAAAGGTCTGATAACATGGTGGTACCAGATGACAAAAAGGTTAAGGTGATGGTGGCAGACTGGATGAAATCTTGTGGCAGAAATAAATCAGAGTTGAAGAAGAAAGAGAGAAACAATCAGAGACAGTGTGTAGGTATGAAGCAAGTAAGGGGAGATAAAGAAAAATAGAAGCTAGAGAATTTGGCTGAGGTTCTGGAAGAGGTTAGGAAGAAGTTTGCAGACAAAGAAGACATTTGGATCAAAAATAAGCATGGGATCTATATCCCACATCCTTTTCGATATTCATGAGTTGCCTCTCATGGAACATCTTTTTCTACTTGGGGTGTCTGATGCATGAGCATCCCTGGTTTATGAGCAATCTTGCATCAACCAAAAATATTTGCTTTTAGTTTTGTTCTTGTTGCAGTTTCTGTGTTACGTTCAACATTTTTTGGTAGTTGTTTATTTTTCGTTGTGGATTAGATTTTTAGCTTCTAGGCTTGTTCTTGTTCATCATTCCAGATTTCTAGTTCATTTGGATTCTTTTCCGACAAGTTATTCCTTCTGGAGTGTTTGTTTCTTGGTTCCAGAGCAGTTTTTGAGCTTACCGTCTATGTTGGGGATTTCTTCTCGTGCAGAGCAATTCCTTGGATTGCAGAACAATTTGGCACCACACACGATGTTCTTAGTCCCTTGGCAGACCCTCCTTTGTGGTCCGCACTTCAGGTTTGTTCTTGGCAGATGAGATCTTCACATTTTGGGGTCGACCTATTTTACACGCTTCATTTTTCTTCCTTGGTAAATGTAATTTTTTGTGGCCAACTCGGTTGTGTTCTAGATGGTATATATATTGTTGTATGTGATCCTTTGAGAGATAGCGAAGTAGTATGATGATCTAGATTCATGAATTGTAATTCAGATACTTCTTGGAGGTCCAGATGGATTGTGTTTTGTGATGTAGTCTGTAACTGGGCATGTTAGCCTGCATGCAACCCAGACGTTACCGGATGTTCTATGATGATGCATATATCTGATTTTCCATTTTCTTTGTTCTGTGTTGTTGCTTTTGTTGTGTTACTCTTGCTACATGATTTGGACTGTTCTCTTTAAGGATCCTTTGGGTCATGGCCGTGTCAGATAGAGACTATATTAGAGTAGATGTACACAAATTAAGTGAAAAAAAATGTAAATCTTTGGTGAATGCATTATAATGTGTATATAGAGATAAAATAGGAGATAAATATGTCAAAATATGCATATATAGAGATAAATAATAGCTAGAGAAATTTGCTCATCTATATCTATATCTAAACTTATATACCTTCTCCCAAAGTATTAAACATAAAACTAAACTAAAAATGTAAATATTAAAAAAAATTACTATAAAATTAAAAATATTTCAATATGATAATTTTTTTTTTCAAATTATTATCATTATGATTAATTAAGAAGATAAATAATTGTTGTCTGATTTCCAACACAAATTCTTTCAATAACCATATTTATGGATTGAATTGGAAGTTTCTCCTTTTGATCCATACTCAATAGTTCTTTCACAAAAGTTCAAATTTACTATAATTTTTTAGTTAGATTGTAATGCAACTTCAATATTTTTTGCTTGCTAGAGCATTAAATGACACTATACGACTATATGTTTTATTATCAAAATTCTTGAGGTTAATTGGTTTAGATGATACTATAACAATTCAAACTATTATCATGTTGTTTGAATAGATCAAACCATTTAATTATCATTATGAAGTCTCAAAAATGGTTATATTGATCTATTTGATAAATTGAAGATCAAATAATCTTAAAAATGACAATAATATTTTCATTTAATATTATAAATTGTTTAATCTAAATTTTTAATAAATAAATCCAAACATATTATCACCATTATTATGAATTGTAAAAAAATCCAAGCTCACAATTAATTTTAAAATTGTATTATAATAACTTATTAAAAAACCAAAATACCTATTAAAATTGATACTCTTGAAATATATTTTGCTCTCATATATGTCTAAAGTTAGAAAATGAAAATTATATAGACTAACACTTTCATCTCAGAAATTCTAAATATTTGTTTCCTTCTAATTTACTTTATTTTAAATGGTTATTTCTAAATTACTTTGACTGATAGATAAACGCATCATGGTCTGTAGATATTTCAGAGTTACTGCAAAAATTCAGGTAGAAAACAATCAATGTTAATATTCAATTCAGTCTTTCTTCAAAATCTGACAAACAGAGTGTATGTACTAAGAAATAATTGGAAAAATTTTGTGGTTAAGGAAGGCAGTTGAATTGAATGTGAAAGAATTAACAGGAAAAATTTCAGTACATAAAAAATCAGGTTGCAGTAGATATATCTTTAATGCCCACAGACATGGATGGCAGGTTTATTTGACTACCTTTATGTTCAATGCTTTTCTTCGTTGGGAGGACTTTATGTTTATTGGAAATGTACACAAGGTTTCAGAACTGTAACCAAATCTATATAATATTTATTTATTCTAATATGTATTGAATTTGAGTTTTTTAATAATTGAATATTATTATTAGAGTAATATTTTCATGCATTCACATGGCTGCGGCTATTCTAGCTCCAAAACAGACCTTTCGTACAGCGTGTTAGTGATAGGTTAGTCAATCGCAGCCGTTAATTGCAAAATCGACGGTGTAAAATGTGTGTTAGTCAATCCGTACTGTCTTTTTGGAACCATAATAGACACGTCCCATCCACACACTTGGCTGTAACTTCAAATAAGTGTTAATGCGTGTACCATCAATGTGTGGTAGATATATAAATAGTTGTCAAATCATGGAATTGTAGTTGATTTGTTTTTCAAGAGAAGATTTAAAAAAAAAATTGAGGGTTGTGATTGAGTTGGTGTAAAGAGAATTTTTTATGTGGTTAAAGAACATTGATAAACATCTATTTTTTCATATATACAATAGAATACATTGGATCTTATAGTATCAACAATCATATTTTTATGAAGACTAATTACACTGAGCGATGCTTCTTTCTAGCGTAAAACATGAAACATTGTGAAATGGAAAATCTGTTTCATTTTTATGAAGACTAATACCAAGAAACACTTGTTTTGAAACGGAATGATGGAATTGTGATTGAGTTCCTTCCTATGACACTATGGAAAAGTTGAGTCTAATATAAAATTAAGGATAGAGACTTAAAAATAAATAAAATTTGCTCTCTTGAATTAAGTGCATACCATCATTATATATTTGATCCAAGTGGTGAAAGCCTTAATAGCCACATCCAAGAATTTGTTGACCCTTTATATAGATTATATTGTGCAATTGTGAAAGGCGAAGGAATGGTGGCAAATGGTTGTCTCCAATTTTGTCCTAAATGTGAGGAAAAGTGTTGATAAAAGTAACGGTCTTGGACCAAATGTCATTGTATAAAATTAAGTTGAATAATGAGTAAGCAATTTTATACTCATAAAAATGACATAAGAAATTGATTATGTTAGGTTCACTAATCAACTCAATCCTCCAAGATCACCTACAAATAAAAAACAATGACTTCTACAAGAGAGCACCAAGAGCAAAATATTGCCTGACTATATGCATGGTGGATTAGATTGAATTGGATATTATAAAATGTACACATGATTCCTTTCTTATATAAGTAAGGTTGAGAGATATGATTAGATAAGATTGTGAAGTGTGTCTTGACCATATACAATGAGACAACTAATTTATAAATATTAAATGACCTAAGATAAGAAGTAAATGAAAGTCATTTAACATAGGATAAGATTTAATGACAACTAAGACTTCTATAAACATTCCTAGGAACTAAGTAAACTTAACATGTGAATAGGACCTACTAGTGAACTGTTTATGTAAAATTATTATTGATACTAATAGATTATAGGGTGTTATTGCAGAAAAATAAGATAAATACCATATAAAGGGCATGAAACAATAAAATTGTGTCAACTTTTCATAAATAAAACAAGCAACAACTTCTAGTTTTTAGACACAACGTTTAAAGAATTGTCAAATAATTGATTTATGTATCTAATTTTATTAGATATAAAAAATCAAGATTAATTTAAAGAAAGATTTTCAACAGTAAATATATCTTGCATGATATTTAAACTATACAATTAACATCTTGATGATTTGATACCTAGGTATGAATTTAATTATTCAATTGTGTCTTTTCTAGCCTTATTATTCAATTGTTATTTTACACACATGTGATGTTTTTTTAAACATACTCATGCTAAGCTATATTAATATTTTTTGTTTCATATAGTTTTTATTTCCTGAATCCCTCTCTATAGTGCACCTAGCATAACATTCATTAAGTGTACCGCTATATATAACCTATTGGTGTTTCCAATTGATTGCATGATTATCTCTATAAAGTATCCATCTTTAATGCTCAAGACTTGTAGATCAATGGTCAATGAATAGGAGACAATATGTTGTGCTCCTTTGCACTTTAGACTCTGCTAAACCTAGGGAGGTATCTCTTAATGCAATATATGAAAATTATAACCCTTGTATACAAAGATCTTGATTAAGTAGAAATGTTCTCACAAATTTTACTAAGATTTTTACGATTGTTACAAAATTTTGCTAGATTCAATAGTAATTTTACATTACAATTCTTGGGATTGTGAATAAATTACAGCTTATAAAATGTAAAAATATTGAAATGATTTACTTTTAGGGGTTTGGCTTTGAATTTTGGACCAAATGTATCTCTAATCAATGCCTATTCTAGGGTACAAAGTCAAATTATTTAATGCAAGTTCCTCCTTTTGACATACAAACTTCAAACTTAGATGGTAAAAAGTATCAGTGCCTTACAATGGCACATGCAAAAAAGGGTATTTTTCACAACTCTTCGTAACAATTCTTAATGCAATACACAACCCTTGATATCTCATTCAAAGCATTTTAATATATGTCTTGAATAGAAGTAGAAAACAAGATACACAAATGCTTAACACAAGTGCATAGATAAATTATAAATTCTTAATTTCTTTATTTATAAGAAAAGTGCATACATTCAAGGAGACAATTGTAAAAAAAAACACTAAAAGTTTTTTTCATATTACTCAATTTGAATAAAAAATATGACATATGATAAATTTTTACTTGCTTCTTAATAGAAAATTGGATTTTGTGCACTCTAGAATCTAGAATCCTTTTTACAATATTAGAAGTCACTTATATAGAAAAGCAAGACCATGCCAACCTAAAACCTAATTACAACTTTTGAGTTACACTTTTTACTTTTCATTTAATAGAAGTTACTTGGGGACTTGTACTCATTACAAAATAAGATATACATTTATAAATAATATTTATGGATCACATTTTTCTAATTAAGATAGAGAATTCTAATACTTGAACTATAGGTACTAAAACTAAAATTGTTGCACTACTCCAAAATTGTCAAAAGTAGGTCATCTATTTATCTGTATTTCAACTATCATAGCTTGATGATTGGCTGAAATACGAATATGGTCAATTATTGTACTAATATATCCATGATACACATATGTTCTATGAAGGCCATTAGAAAGAGAGTACAATGACTACTTTGTCATTATGTGCATCATATTTCACATCCAGAATTGCCTTAGTTTCCTTATTGAAACTATAAAAAATAACTTCTAGGGGAAAATATTCATTCAATTTAGTGTTCAATAAGCTCATATTTAGCTCCTCATTGGCACATATATAAGATGAAAGAGTGAGACCCATTGCACCAAATTCACCCTTCCATTGATCTAAGGATTTGATCTATCCTTGATCATCCAAGATATCTGACATGATTCTTTTCTCCACACTTTTGATTAAATCCATTTTATTCTTGATTTTATTTTCAAGCTTCAATACATATGTAACAAATTCTTCAAGTATCTTCATCATCATATTATTTTTTCCGTTTATCTCTACAGGTTCTTGTAGACAAACATACACATTTGTATACTTACCTTATAATTGTAGTTAAATGGGCATCCACCTATTTTCTATTTATTTCATGCTACCCTTATCTTGTTCATGCTCGAAAAAATATACTTTCAACTTTGAATAAGCTTCCATCTATCATCAATTTTGTCCATTATTTATGAGAACTTGAAATCAATCAAATCTATAACTACTTTTCCAATTATCTTGATTTTATCTTCCCTCGCTCCTTTCATCTACTCTTTTGATTCTTTGATCTCTACAAGTAAAGCTTCTCTGTTTGAAAAAAAAGGGTTTGTGGATCTTTGATGAGGTGTAGACAATAGATACTAGTGTACTTGGGGATATAAGTTGAAGAGGTCTCAACTAGCTTATTTCCATAATTACCTTTAGATATGACTCATGCAACTTGTCAAAATCAGACTGCAACTTTTTGACTGTAGCCTCACTAAAGAAAGCTATGTTTACTACCAATGTTGAATATTTGGGGTGCATATACTTATTACCCTTTTGATAATCAACTTTCCTTTCAATTCATTAATCCTATCAACTACCTTTGACTTATTAGTAGTTGGGTCCATAGCCCATATTACGAAGGTTTCAAATTTGGGGCTAAATCTTGACCCTAAGAAGGATTTCTTAGATCACTCTTCCACAACAAATACTTCTTTATCTTATCTTCTATTGTATAAAAAATAATTGCAAAGGTTATATCCCAATTTGGTAGCAAAAATAAATAAATGTTTATACAATTTTCCCTCCTTCCTTAGGAATGATCTTCCTAACATCAGAAATCACCTTTTGTAACACCTTTTGAGATATCTCATCCAATTATGAGGAATATTTTTTAATATTTTCTTCATCAACCTTCTTTTGATATTCATATCTTTTCAATCTCATTACTAAATCTCTAAAGTCCCATCTCTTGGAAAATTCATCATCTGCCATGAATCATTGATAAGCCAGGGTCCTTATATCATTTATATCATCACTAGAGTATTTAAGATTTACCTCCATTATTCTCCCTAGAATAGTAGTCATTAAGACTCTTTAGGATGAATATATTTCTTCTATAACCTCTTGTTCCTCACTTACAACATTCTCTGCAATATCTTCAATCATTGTTTCTTCCTCTCCACCTTCTAGATCAATGAATTTTTCTATTTTGTAGGTTTCTCCTTAGAGGCAACAACAAATTGAGGTTTCTCTTGATAGTGGACTCACTTTCTACATGAATATCATGTGGTACTAGAGAATTAGGATCACTTTGATAAGTTCACATTTCCTCTATTACAAGGTTCTTTCCATTTAGTGTATCTACATTTATAATCATCTTATGTAACCTAAGGATTGGAACCTCTTCATCTACATAGGAACTAGGGTAATTAGCATACATATTCCTTCTTTGTTCTTTTCCCTCGTGATACTTATCCATTTTATTCTTTTCTCATTCACCTCTTCATTGATGAGGCAATTTATTGTAACATCTTCTCCATATAATACCTCATGTACAAATTTAGTCCTTTTGATTCTCAACCTGACCTAATTTATGAATTCTTCATGATAAAAAAACCTTGTGCATTCTCAGCCCATTCTGTAAGACTACATGATTGGGTACATTTGACCCAACCTATGTTTATTTGTAGCCAAGAAGTTAGGAATAAGGATCCCTTCCTTTGTCCTCTTAGATGGGCCTTATTTGACTCATTCAATTTTGAAACCACTTATAGATAAGCCAATCTCTTAGGAACAAATTTGGTTGTATGTGAGGAATAACCCTACATCCATATACTTTGATGGCATTGGTGTTGGTTTGAAAAAACCAATCACCCTGAATTATTTTAGACTCCGAAGTAAAGGGTTCTTTCTAGCAGCATCAACAAATCCATTATCTCCTTAGGAAACTTGACTTGGTCCTCTCAAAATAAATTCAATTGCATTCTTATAAAATATTATTCAAAAATAACATAATTGCATTTTCACAATGTTTATCGCAAATGTATGTCCAACATAGGATTAGAAAATGAACACCTTTGTCATTGACATCTCTTACATACAAATTATTAATCCATAATCATCTTCCTACATATAGAAACATGTGGCATAACAATAATTCCACTTAAACTCAACCTTTTTCACATTGGCTCTAATGGTCACCATTTGCTTATGCATACCATTTTCAATAATGTAGTATAGTCAAACTCACTTTTCACCATTGAGTGCTATAAATCCATTGTCATGTATATGAGGTGAAGGTGAAATGGTTGATTAGGCCTATTTATTTATTAAATTAAAATTTTCAAATATATCTACACATTCTTTCACTTTTTGAAAACCTTACAAGAGAAAAGAGAGTGTTAACACCATTGTCTAATTACTGGGTGCTAAGAAACCCATAGACTAATATAACCAGCTATTTTTTTTGTGCTCACTGGCATCATTAGGGCACTTATGATATTCTAAAAAGAGTCAAATTTGTCTAGTGTCACCTTCATATTCTCTACCATATTCTAGATAAAATGGTAGTAGACATGAATATTCTTTGTCCTCACATGAATGGTTGGGTTCTTTTCCAAATATATGACACTTAATGACTCACACCTCTACCACCAAATTGAAACACAACATCTTAAAGTAGATGGATTATTTACAAGAATGATTTGTGACCATGTAATTGTTGGCTTATGCTGGATTTGATTAAGTGTTGTCATTGATGTCAACACTGTATCTCGGTTGGATATGGCTCTACTATTCCGGTTGGACCTATCTCGGTTAGCCTTGGTGTTTATCTTGGTTTTGGCTTTGATTTTGATCCAGTATGATCAAATCCTTGGATTAGGTTTTGGATGCTTATTCAGGATGATTATATACTTGCCATATTCTATTGGTTTATGTTTTGGTGCTCCAGTAACTATTGCTTATGATCCTGGTTGATATTTCTTGGTATTGGTTAGCTTTACCAGTTAACAATATTTGATGTTTTGATAAGATGATTTTGGTTTGACTTATGGAATCAGTTTTTATCATGTTGAAGGTGCTTGTTGATTGTGTCCTGAGTGTTTGGTGACTTTAGATTGTCTGGCATGCTAATGTGGTAGTCCTATTTGGATCCGGTTAGAATTTCTGTGTTATTGCATTGAGGGTTTCTATTGGTTGGTCCAATGTGTTGGATTTTGGTCTTAGCGGAATTTCCAACGAATATAATTGTTTGGATATTTGAACTAGGTCCATTCTATGTAATGTAAATTATAATATTGGTCTGGTGGTACCGTGTGATGTAATTTTTATAATTATGGGTTTTTGGGTTTAAGGTTTAGCCGACCTTATCATTAAGGTTGATGATCTGTATTTATAGGTAGCTTATTCATGTAATTGGGATCAATGGTTTTGAAGTAGTCACCTATGAGGAGGGACCTCGAGGAGATCAGTCCAAACTAGCCACCAAGAGTAAACACAATGAAAACACACATATATGATGGAGGCAATGCATAATTGATAGTTTTATTGTATGAAAGTTAATTACATCCATCTGATAACAACCAGGTTACAACATATCAACATACAGGCCTAGTAGAATAACTCACACCAAAACCTTGAATCGAAATATCTATCTTCTAGGCATAGTCTATCTATCTGATACTCCTTGATTCTCTCCTTGATTCATTCTAAAGCA
The DNA here is from genome assembly GCF_030272615.1 of Cryptomeria japonica. NCBI lineage: Eukaryota > Viridiplantae > Streptophyta > Pinopsida > Cupressales > Cupressaceae > Cryptomeria > Cryptomeria japonica. The sequence continues at coordinate 673,775,836 of NC_081409.1, read as the reverse complement.
TGATTACAAATATATATATCGATCCAAAGGATTTGGTCGACCCAAAAAGGATCAAAACCCGAAGAACAAGACCTAACGCGCAAAATGAGTAAGGTAGGTCTCCACCAAGAGATTCCTCTGGAAAAATCCAAAGGATGAAATGTAGAAGGTTGACCACATGCCAAGAAATATCAAGATCGACATCTAAGATTCTGCAAGCTTCAAAATGGGTTCCAGTAGATCACGAGAATAGGTCTCAGGCAACTAGTAACAAGAAACTGTCATGGAAACCGGTGGTGATATCTTGCCAGAAAGTGATCCAAATAAGATGTAGTTTGAAAGAAAGAAACAATGATCAAGTATTCAAGTAGAATCCAACTCCATAGGAACCGGTGAGCCAAAATTGGGACACACAGTAAGGAAAACTGAAACTGCAAACAAAACATAAATGTTTTTTTGGTTGATGCAAGATTGTTGTGAACTAGGGATGCTCCTGCATCAGACATTCGAGGTTAATAAAAAAGTTATGAGCCTCTCACTTTGCTAGGGTTAGAGGGAAACCAAGGCAGTCTACCTTTGCCTGCGAAATCCAAGATGAATCTTCCACTAATATGTTCTTCCACTTCACAAGATATTCTTTGTACTGATTGCTTTGGGTACTACGCCCAATCCTACTATCCAAAATCTCTTCAATCTGATCTAGTTCTTTCTAGGGAAATTGTTTCTCCAGTCTACAATATAGTCCTCACTAAATTGTGGTTCATGGTACTCATGAAGATCTTTAATGTTGAATATAGGTGAAATACTTAGACTATCGGTAGCTCTAATTCATATGCATTTCTAGAACTGAACTTTCTCAAGATCTTACAGGGTCCAAACTTCTTCATCTGCAACTTATTATAAGTTCCAACTGAGAATCTTTATTTTCTCAAATAGACCATCACTTTATTGCCAACTTCAAATTCTTATGTCTCCTCTTCTCATATGCCTTCTCCTTGTATTTTCTATTCATGTCTTCCAAATGTTGTCTAACCTGAATATGCAATGCTGCCATGTGATCTACAAATTCTTCTGCTTCTAAACTCTTCCAGTCTTCGCTGCTAATGTCTCTCAATTTTGCTATTCCTTTAGGATACGCTCTGGTAACAATCTCAAAAGGTGTTTTTCTGGTACTTCTATTCATTGAATTGTTGTAGGCAAACTCTGCTTGTGCAAGGATCAAATCCCAACTTCCAATTTTATCTCCTACTAAACATCTTAACAAGTTTCCCAAACTGTGGTTAACTACTTCTATCTGTCCATCAATCTGTGGATGAAAAGTAGAATTGAACTTCAAATATATCTTCATCTTCTTCCAAAGTGTTCTCCAAAAAAAGGCAACAAACTTAGTGTCTTTGTCTGAAACTATGCTCTTAGGTAATCCATGCAATCTTACTACTTCCTTGAAAAACATGTCTGCTACATGTAATGCATATGATGTCTTCTTACAAGGTATGAAATGGGCCATCTTTGAAAATCTATCCACTACCACAAATATAGAATCATTCCCTCTTGATGTCTTAGGTAAGCCAAGTACAAAATCCATACTTATATCCTCCCAAGGTCTTACCGATACTGTCAAAGGTTTATACAATCCCACATTCTGACTACTACCTTTTGCAACTTGACAAACTCTACAACTCTACACATATCTCTTAACATCCTTATGAATTTGGGGCCAAAAGTATTGCTCATTCACCAATACAACTATTTTATCAATGCCAAAATGTCCAGCTAATCCTCCACTATGCTTCTCTTTTATCAGGTTCTATCTCATGAAACTTTTAGGTATGCACAACTAAACTCCCTTGAATAACATCCCATCCCGAATGAAGTAATGCAACCATTTTCTCCTATCAACCATAACCAGTTCTCTATATGCTTTTCAAGGTTCTACAAAATTTGAGTCTTTGTCATACAAGGTCTTCAAATCTTCAAAACCTAATATTGTCACTCTCATCTTTATCAGGAAATTCCTTCTCCTACTCAATGCATCAATAACTTTGTTAGATTTACCACTTCTATGTTTCAACACAAAGGTGTAACTCTGCAAGAACTCTACCCATCTCATATGTATCTGATTCAACTTACTCTGACTGTTAAAATATTGCAAAGCTTGATGATATGTATACAACACAAACTCCTTAGGCAACAAGTAATGTCTCCATTTCTTCAAGACTTGAATTATGGCATAAAATTCCTGATCATATACCGAATATCTCTTCTAGGCATCATTCAATTTCTCACTCAAATATGCTATTGCTCTCCCTTCTTGACTCAAAACTGCTCCTATTGTTGTTCCACTTGCATCACAATCCACTTGAAATAACTTATTGAAATTTGGTAAAACCAACACATGCTATTTAGTCACTTTTTGTTTCAACAACTAAAAAAATTTGTTTGCTCCAGTGGTCCACTTGAATTCCTTTCTATCTCCCCTCATGGTATCAGTCATAGGGTTACAAACTGAACTGAAATTTATGATAAACTTTCAGTAAAAACTAGCCAATCCATGAAATGATCTTACCTCTCCAATGCTTTCTAGTGTAGGCCACTCAACAATGGCTTTCACTTTCTCAGGGTCCATCTTCAAACCATCCTCAAATACCACAAATCCTAAATAGACTAAGTCATCCTTCATGAAAGTGCATTTCTTGATATTGATCAGTAACTTTTCTTCTCTCAACCTCTGCAAAACTTGTCTTAACTACAACAAATGCTCCTCTTTTGTCTTACTAAAAAATCAGAATATCATCCAGATACACACTAAAAAACTTACCCAAGAATTTCATCAAAACCTCATTCATCAACCTCATGAAAGTACTCAGTGCATTAGTTAGTCCAAAAGGCATCACCAACCATTCATATAATCCTTCATTTATCTTAAATGTTGTCTTCCATTCATCACCTTCTCTGATTTGATCTGATGATATCCACTCTTCAAATCTATCTTTGTAAAGTACTTTTCTCCACTCAAATAGTCCATTATGTCATGCATCCTAGGCAAGGGAAACCAATATTTCACTGTGATCTTGTTTATTGCTCTTGAATTTCTCCACATCCTCCATTCTCCATTCTTCTTAGGTGCTAATACCGCTGGTACTGCATAAGGGTCCAAACTTTCCTTGATCAAACCTTTCTCCAATAGCTCATGCACTTGTTTATTCAGTTCTTCAATCTCTGTCAGTGTTAATCGGTGTGCAACATTGTTAGGCAAACTAGCTCTGGGAACTAAGTCCATGCAATGACTAATACTTCTAACATGTGGCAATCCATCAGGTACATTATTTGAAATGATGTCCCCATACTCTGCTAGCAAATCTCTTATTTCTGTCGGGTGTTCTCCTTTCGGCTTCAGTCTCTTAGTCTTCTTAGGAATTAAGGCAAAACACACATTCTCATGTCTCAGTCCATCCATAAATTTCCTTCCATCTATTAGATAGATTTTGGTATTTGTACAAACTTCACTCTTAAAAGGTTCCTCCAAAGGTAACAAGGTTTTGTTCATCCCATTGGCCACAATAGTGTATTTATTCTTCCTCCCATCATGTATTGTCTGTCTTTTAAATTACCAAGGTCTTCCCAACAAAAGAACTGTCCATAGGTATAATATCACACAAAACTTCATCATGATAATTCCCAATTTTCAATTTTACTAAACACTGTTCACTTACTAACAACTTATGTTTATCCTGAATCCTTGCTATCTGGTAAGGCTTAGGGTGTTTCAATCTCTCCAATTTTAACTTATTCACCATCTCTTCTGAAACAAGCTTATCTGAACTACCACTATCAATAACAACTTTACAACACTTACCAGATACCTTACATCTGGTCTTGAATAGGTTCTTCCTTTGCAAGGGTTCTTTATCTCCTCCGGCATGACACAAATCTCTCCTCATCATCAACAGTTCTCCATCTTCTGGTTTATTGTCTGATCTAGTTGGGTTCTCCTCCACCACTACTGCTCTTTCGGTAGCCTCTGACTTCTTACATTCAAATACACGATGTCCTTCTCCTCCACATTTAAAAAAGGTTCCTCTGAATGTCCTTTTGTCTTGTCTTCCAAAGTTCTCATTCCGGTAACCATCTGGTTCTCTCCTCCGATAAAAAATTCTATCATCCTTCCGGTATGAATTACCTTCCTTTCTCACTTCCTTGTCCTTGTTTTGATCTGTACTGGTTCATCTTTCTCCGGTGTATCTTCTTCCTCCTTGAAATATTCCTCCGGTAAACCTTCCACCTCTACCTCTCTATCTCTCCTCATGCCTTTTATTCAGTTTCTCTTCAACCTTTATTATATACTGGTAAGACTTTTCAACACTCTCTAATTTGATCATACTGAGTTCATCTTGTATAGACATCCACAATCCGTTCAAATATCTTGTAATTTGTTCAATTTCATCATCCACATGTCTAGATCTGATGTTCAACTTGTAAAATGCTTCGGTGTACTCCTTCACACTAGATTCCTTATGTCTCAGGTTTTGCAACTTTTAGAACAAATCTACTTGATAATTTGTTGGGAAAAACTTTGATTTTAAGTTAGCAATCATCCTATCCCATGTCTTAATCTTTTCTTTACCTCTTCTTTACCTATCTACTTGCAAGTACTCCCACCGAAGAGATGCATGACCCTTCAACTGGGTATAGGCATATTTCACCTTCCTCTCTTCTACAATATTTTCAAAATCAAAATACTTCTGCATCTCCGAGATCTAATCCATGAATTCATCTGAATCTAACTTCCCATCATATTTCAGTGGGGTAAAATGAGGTTTAGTGTTTGCCCTACTCAAAACCCTTAAAAACCTTTCCTCCTCTGGATCAACTATCGGTAGTTTCACTTGTTCTGCCGGGGCTTATTCTCCTTCATCTTCACTCACATCCCCAACATGTTGACCTCTTCTCTGGGCTGTCTCCACGACTTCTAACCAAGCTGCTATTCGTCACAACATCTCCATTACAATAGGGTCTGCATTCCCACACGCTCCACCATTCCTAGTTCCTCTTCACGCAATTGATCCACGCTGGTCCTTTGCAATTGCAGGTCAGATCCGCAATCTGCCACCCTACAACAAGATTTAGGACACACAACCTCTAGAATGAACTTCACTCTAATACCACTTGAAGTAGTCATCGGTGAGGAGGGACCTTGAGGAGATCAGTCCAAATCGGTTAGCAAGAGTAAACACAATGGAAACACATAGATATGATGGAGGCAATGCATAACAAATAATTTTATTGCATGAAAGTTAATTACATCCAAACCGTAACAACTGGGTTTCAACATATCGACACATAGACCTGGTAGAATAGGTTACACTGGGACCTTGAATCGAAAGATCTATCTTCTAGGCACAGTCTATCTATATGATACTCCTTGATTCATTTTAAAGCATGATTACACACACACACACACACACATATATCGATCCAAAGAATCTGGTTGGTGCAAAAAGGATCAAAACTTGAAGAACAAGACCTAACGTGCAAAATAAGCAAGGTCGGCCTCCACCAAGAGATTCCTCCAGAAAAATCCAAAGGATGAAACCTAGAAGGTCAGACACACGCCAAGAAACATTGAGATCAACATCCAAGGCTTTGCAAGCTTCAGAATGGGTTCTGGTAGATCACCTAAATAGGTCTCAGGCAACTGGTAACATACTGCTGCAAAAGTATTATCTGATTGTGGGTAGGGTTTCCCATCATGGTTTTTCCCTTTAGTGGGTTTTCCACATCAAAATATTGGTGTCATGTGTACTGTGCTTTCATGATTTATCTTTCATTATGTTGTGCTTTGATATTAATCTTATAATTTGCATTAACTGTTGTACTTGTGAGAATATTGATTCACCCCTCCCTCTCAGTTTTCTCCCGATATCAGATCAATCCAACAAATGGTATTAGAGCAAGGTCCTCTTTGCAGAAGCTTAATCGCTTAAGGAGATCCGATGGTATTAGCATCAAGTTCTCCATTCAATCCCTATCGAAAGGAGAGTCTCATATTTAATGGTACAAATTACAAAATATGGAAGGAGCGAATGAAGATGCATCTAAGATGTCTTGGAGCTGAAGTTTGGGAGATAGTGGAGAAAGGGTATATACCTCATGATCCTAATTCTAGAACACCAGACCTTGCTGATGAGAAGAAGAGAGTTGAAAATGATGTTAGAGTAAAATAAGCATTGTTGAGCTCCCTATATGATGAAAATCTATTGAATGTCATAGAGTTGGAGAATGTTAGGCGGACCTGGTTGAAGCTTGAAACCCTTTATGAAGGTGACCAAGCAGTAAAGAATGCAAAACTTGAAGGTTTCTGGGTATGATATGAAACTTTGAAGATGGAAGAAGATGAGAAGATTACTTCTTTCATGGATAAAGTAAATGAAATTGTCATGGGAATCAAATGCTGCGACGGATCAGTTAGTGAGGATGAGGCTATGTCAAAGATTCTGAGAGTTCTACCTCTGGATTACAAGATGAAGGCTACTACAATTAATGAACTCCAAACAATGTTAAGTACCCCTGTTACCAGAGATACATTACTTGGGAAATTGACTACTTTTGAACTTGAGGAACTTGGAGATCAGAGTGCTACTAAAACTGAAACTACATTTAAAGCATCTGCCTCTGATAAGAAGAAGATAGATTGGAAAGAGTTGTATGCTAAAGACTTGGAAGACATTGAAAGGCAAGAAAGAGAACTTGAAGAGTTGGATGCCCTGATTGATAGAAGAATTCCTAAAGGACCGGCTGGAAGTAAGTATGAAGGAAAAGTGCCTTTTAAATATTTTTCATTCAATAAGATTGGTCATTTTTCTTTGACATGCCCTAAAAGAGCTGCTAGGAAACATGAAAGATTTGTGAAAATTTATAAGACTAATTCAGAATATCAGAGTAGACCTAGATTTAGAAGGAATAAGGATAAGTCATGCTATTATGCTGGTGATGTTGATTTTAGTATTACTGACAACGATGATGACGATGATGATGATGATGATGTTGAAGATGATGATGATGATGATGATGATGATGATGATGATGATGATGATGATGATGATGATGATGAACTTGCAAATGGAACCGACAATGGAAGATCTGATAAAGATTGGGTCTTTATTAATATCAAGGATGATTCTTCGAAACATGTCATTGAAGCAACTCATACTTAGGAGAAATATTTAGCTACTAAAATTGAAGAAAATGATAAATGGGTTATATACAGTGGATGCTCACACAACATGACCAGTGACAAGAGAAAGTTTCTAACACTACAAGAATTTGATCGCAAACTAGTCAAATTTGGAGAGAACAAGGCATGTAGGATCAAAGGCAAAGGAACAATATCTTTGGATGGTAAGACTGATACTAATAATGTTTATTATGTTGAAGGCTTAAAGCATAATCTTTTAAGTGTAGGTCAGATAGTGGATAGAGGATTTCATTTGCAATTTAAGGATGGTAAATGCAAGATCATCAATAGATCTGGATAAGAAATTGCTTCTGGAACCCATACCAAAGGAAACATTTTTCATTTGAACTTTGGTGAGAAGGATTGTTTGATTGCTCAAATTGATGAAAGTTGGTTATGGCATAAGAGGACGTGTCATGTAAATTTTGATTGCATAGTGAAGATCAGTTCAACACAGGTTGTCTGAGATTCACCCAAGATTGTTAAACCTCATAATCTGATATGTAGATAATGTCAAATGGGTAAGCTAGTTAGAAATTCTTTCAGAGGCATACATGATAAATTTAATGAAATTATTGATCTTATTCATACTAATCTGCGTGGACCGGTGATGACTAAATTTTTTCAAGGTGATAGATATTTTATGTTACATATTGATGACTACTCTAGAATGATGCGGGTTGCATTTTTTAAAGAAAAATCAAAATCTCTTGAGAAATTCAAAATCTTTAAAGCTATGGTTGAGACTGAGACAAGACTGAAGATAAAGTGTTAAGATCAAGGTAGCGATATAATGGAAGCGATATAGACTGAGACATCCAGCAAGTTCAAAAACTTTTGTGAAAATAATGGAATTAGAAGACAACTTTCTGCACCTAGAACTCCACAACAAAATGGATTGGTGGAAAGGAAAAATAGAACCATATTGGATGCTGCAAGGACAATGATGACTAAAGCTAAATTGCCTGATATCTATTGGAGGGAAGCTCTCAATACCATTTATACACTTTCAACAAAGTACACATAAAAGGTGATACCAGTAAGACTCCTTATGAATTATGTTTTGGTCATACACCTATTGTTAGATATTTCAGATTTTTTGGAAGTAAATGCTACATTAGAAGAGTTGATGCATTAGGATATCCTAGAAGTGATGAAAGAATATTTTTGGGTCATTCTACTAAGAGAAAATCATATAGATGTTATAACAAAAGATTGAATAGGATAATGGAGAGCATAAATGTTAAGGTGGATGAGCACGACAATAATCAGGTCAGATCATATGACTATGGATTGGAAGATTCAATTATTAGACCAGAACCGGTAATGCAAGAATCTGTTCAAAGCATAGAATCGGTGACTCCGACAACATCAAAAAATTCAATAGTGACCAATGAACAATAAAAAGAGTTAGTAAATCAAGAAAATTCAAAGACTCCCAAGTATGTGAAACTAAATCATTCTGAAGATCAGATCATTGGAGATAAAAGGAAAGGTGTGATGACTAGAAGAAGGCTAGCTATTGAAGAGGTATTTTTAATTTCTCAAATTGAACCTGAATCATTTATTGAAGCAAGTAAAGATAAAAATTGGATGAAAGCAATGGAAGAAGAATTAGATCAAATAGAAAAGAACAAAACATGGGAATTAGTTCCTATACCTAAAGATAAGAATATCATTGGAACCAAATGGGTTTTCAGGTTCAGATTGGTTTGCAAAGGTTATTCACATGAAGGAGTTGATTATGGTGAGACTTATGCTCTAGTTGCAAGAATTGAAGGGATAAGCCTATTTCTTGCCTATGTTGCACACAAGAACTACAAAGTATATCAGATGGATGTCAAATGTGCATTTCTGAATGGAGATCTTGAGGAGGAAGTCTACATTGAGCAACTTGGTGGATTTTCTTTATTAGAAGACAAGGACATGGTTTGTAGACTAAAGAAAGATTTATATGGACTAAAACAAGCCCCTAGAGCATGGTATGCTAGATTGGATAGATATTTTTCTAAGCTTGGTTTTAGCAAAGGTAATGTTGACAGTAACCTATATCATAAAATTGAGCATGATGACATATTGATTATTGAAGTCTTTGTGGATGATATCATTTTTGGAGGAGAAGAAAGCCTATGTGTGAAATTTGCTGATGATATGAAGAATGAATTTAAAATGTCTATGATTAGTAAGATGAAATTTTTCTTAGGTTTCTAGATTACATAGACCGATAAAGGTATTTTCATTTGTCAAAATAAGTATGTGAAGGAATTGCTTAAGAAAGTTGGACTTCATGAGAATTCTAAACCTGTTAGTACTCCTATGATAACCGGTTGCAAATTTTCAAAGGATGATAAATCTCCTAAAGTGAACCGAAGTAGATACAAATCAATGATTGGTGGATTGTTGTACCTAACTTAGACTAGACCTAATATAATGAATGTTGTTTATATTGCTTCTAGATTGTAGTCAGATCCTAGAGGGACTCATGATATTGTTGTTAAGAGGATATTCAAATATTTGGTAGGTACAACAGACCTTTAGTTAAGGTATCCAAAGAATGATGATTTCAGACTATGTGCCTATACAGACTCTGATTGGGTAGGAGATGTGGATGACCATAAAAGAACTACTGGTGGTGCATTCTTTCTTGGGAAGAAGTTGGTTTCATGGCTTAGTAAGAAATAATCATGTACTTCATTATCTACTACTGAAGCAAAATATGTAGTTGCTGCAACCAACTGTACTAAGATTTTATGGATGTTATTCACTCTGATAATACTGCTTCTATTGATATGTCAGAGAATACAATATTTCATTTCAAATCAAAACACATTTCTATAAGGTATAATTTCTTGAAAGAAAAGGTTGAAGCAAAATAAGTCAAATTGGTTTATGTGCCTACTAAGGAGCAGATTGCAGATATTCTAACAACACCATTGCCTAAAGACACTTTTGAATATCTCAGAGATCAGTTGGGGGTTACCAACCCTCTAGAAGAGACTTAGAGATGCAAGAATGCACCAATTCGGTGAGCTTATCATATATTTTATTTGATCCAGGTTGATGAGATTATGCTACTACTCAAGGGGAGTAGACAGCTATTTGGTTCAGTATTTTTTGTTTGGTATCCATCCTTTGTCATTGATGTCAAAGGGGGAGAGATGGTATCCATGTGAAAAACAAAAAAAATCTTTGGGAGAGATATTGTATGGGGGAGAGATATTTCAGATTAGCTTTTGGAGATTGTTGGCATTCCTTGGCACTTGGATGTTTTTCACATTCAGTGTTGCCATCAATGCCAAAGGGGGAGATTGTTGATTTATGTTGAATTTGGTTAATTGTTTTCATTGATGTCAACATTGTATCTCGGTTGGATATGGTTCTACTATTCTGGTTGGACCTATCCCAGTTAGTCTTGGTGTTTATCTTAGTTTTGGCTTCGATTTTGATCCAGTATGATCAGATCCTTAGACTCAGTTTTGGATGCTTATTCAAGATAATTATATAATTTCCATATTCTATTGGTTCATGTTTTGGTGCTCTAGCAACTATCTCTTATGATCCCGGTTGATATTTCTTGGTACCAGTTATCTTTACCGGTTAGCGATATTTGATGTTTTGATCACATGATTTTGGTCCATCTTATGGAATCGATTTATATCATATTGAAGGTTCCTCTTGATCATATCTTAAGTATTTGGTGACTTTAGATTGGCTGGCGTGCTGATATGGTGGTCCTATTTGGATTTGGTTAGACTTTCTATGTTATTGCACTGAGGGTTTCTATTGGTTGGTGAAACGTGTTGGATTTTGGTCTTAGTGGAATCTATAGTGGATATAATTGTTTGAATATTTAAACTAGGTCCATGCTATTTAATGTAAATCATAATATTGGTTTGATGGTATCGTGTGATGTAATTTTTGTAATTATGGGTTTGGGGTTTAGGGTTTAGCCGACCTTATCATTAAGGTTGATGATTTGTATTTATAGGTAACTTATTCATGTAATTGGGATCAATGGTTATGTCTGCATTATGAGAGAAAGGCTTATGTGCGAATAAAGTCATATCTTTCAGTGAAGGGATTACAAGGATTTAGTATTAAAGGGCATGCATCTGTGCTTAATTGGAACTGTATCAAGCATTAGTGGATGCTACTTTCACAGTTCATTTTCTCTGGATTGTAGTCTGATGTTTTGTAAGTCAGTGAGACTTATTTTTTGTGATGAGAAGTGAGCTCTAGGTTGTTGGCCTGATTGCAAGGGCAATCCGTATTGTAATTATTTCACATATTGCTGCAAAAGTATTATCTGATTGTGGGTAAGGTTTCCCACCGTGGTTTTTCCCTTTACCAGGTTTTACACATCAAAATATTGGTGTCATGTGTACTATGCCTTCATGATTTATATTTCATTGTGTTGTGCTCCGGTATTAATCTTATAATTTGCATTAACTGTTGTACTTGTGAGAAAACTGATTCACCACTCCCCCCTCTCATTTTTCTCCCAGTATTAGATCATTCCAATAGTAATATGCTTCTATAGTGGAAAAAAGTAATTAGAACATATTAGTTACTCATCCAACCAATCCTACCAACAAACATAGTAAAAAAGTATCCACTACTATATCATTCACATGTTCAACCCAATAAGAACCAAAAAGTTGATGAATATAAACACACATTATATTAGAGGTGCCCTACAAATACTTGAACATCCTCTTCACTACATCCCAATATATTTATTTAGAAATAATTGGCTAAGAATTTCTACTACTTAGGTAATATCAAATATTTTATGTACCATAACATAGATGATTAGTTTGACTACAATGATATAAGGCATTTGACTCATATCTTCCTTCTCAGTAAGAAAAAAATAGACATTGTTCAATAGATAACTTTATGCCCATTGTAATAAAAACACAAGATGACCTTAAATCTATCCTAAGTCCTTAATAAAAAGCTATGTAGAGAACTAAGATCTCAAATCAGAAACCAAAGTTTTCCTATTACTAAAAATAACATATCATCAACATATAGCATAATAGTGAGATTATAGTCATTA